>NC_084479.1:3355859-3635363 GCF_027409185.1 Cynocephalus volans
CCTATTAGAGATTATCCATTGTCTTTACTTGATACCCCATACTCAAGGAATTCATTTGAACCAGGTTCCAAAGCCCAATTGTAATTGCACTAATAAACATCTGCATTTTGCATTTCAAATTAGTTGTATCTTTTCCTTTTCTATTTAAAGATTCAACATGTTCCATGAATTCAGTAATATATAATAACCATCAAGCAGTAAATACTAACATAAAAAGCTTTTTGTGAGTTAAAAGAGCTGTTGGGCTGGTTCTTATATAGATAGATATAGAGATACAGATATACAGACACCAAAATAAAGTTAAATGCCTGCTTATTTGATCAGTATTTGCTCCTCAAACAGAGTAAACCTGTTATGTAAGTCTTAACATCACTATGCTCCATTAATTCATATACTGCCTTGCATATAGAAAGTGCTTGATAATAAGAATTTTAAAAAAGAAAAGAAAAAAATTTAAGTAAACAAAAATTTTAAAACAAACAGAAAAACAAGAAAGTGCTTGTTGATCATTTGTTGAAAGAATAAGTAGTCTGGTTTTCTGATGTTGGTCAATATAAGATTTTATAAGTATTGAGTCTATAGTGAAGAAATAGCAATGAGTAAACAGAAAATAGGATTTCTGGATGACGGAGATTTCTGGGAGGGATAAAAGATTTGATACCTTCAGAGACTTAGGAGCAATTAGAACTGTCTCAGGACTTCTACTCTCCTGTGAGACTTATATCTATTTGTAAGAGACTGTAATAAGCCTGGTATAATGATACTGATGCCACTAAGCAAACTCTAAGTACAGCAATATAGAAAGGGGATTAGAAGTAAAATAATTAGGCCTGTTAGACTTAATTTTATTTCATCTCTCCAATGAGACAGGCCAACATCAGAGCAGTTTAGAACTCAATCTATCATGATATTCTAAAGAGGGAAGTTTCCTACCAGTTTTAACATCTACTGCAGGAATTTCAAACCAGGATATGAGATGATTTTAATGTTTTGTATTATATTAGTCTGTTTCTGTTGCTCATAACAGAAGTACCTGAACGTGGGTAATTTGTAAGAAAACAAAATTTCTTTCTTTCTTTCTTTCTTTTTTTTTCTGACCGGTAAGGGTATCTTAACCCTTGGCATGGTGTGGTCCACACTGCGCTCAGCTAGTGAGCGCAGCAGCCATCCCTATATAGGATCCGAACCCATGGCCTCGGTGCTACCAGCGCCGCACTCTCCTGAGTGAGCCATGGGGCCAGACCAGAAAACAAAATTTATTTCTAACAATTTTGGGAAGTTCAAAGTCTAGCGAACACATCTGGTGAGGGCTGCCTTCTTGGTGTTTACTCTACAGCAACTCAGAATCACATGATGAGAATGGGCTGAACAAGAGAGAGTTTCTCACTTGCTCTCTTTTTAAATCCCTCACAACCACACCAGTGACCACCATTAACCATCAATGGATTAATCCATTCACTACGGCATAGTCCTTACAATCTGATTACCTCTTCAAGGCCCCACCTTCCAAATAATAGGATTTCCCACTCTCTGAACACTCACAGTGGGGTAAAGTTTCCAACATGAGCTGTAGAGGAACAAACTATATCGGTTATTAAATGCTAATGTGTAGATAGAATCTGTTTATAATCACTACCTCAGATCATACAAACACACATTTTGCTAGCATTTAAAAATAGTATTTTCACTGTGGTTACAATAAGCACAATGTTTAAAAATCCCTATTTTAGGAGATATGTTTACCCCAAAATAGGAGTGCTTTCTAAAGTAAATGAAAGAATAATCTAAAAAAGTGTTCTCTCTAAAATACAGGTCTATGGAAAATTTGTCAGAAAGTCAGTAACTGGGTATGTTTGTGTGCTTAACTTTTATTTGAGCATGGCTACTTATAAAAACTAGTGAAAACAAAATGCCCTTATTTTAATAGCAAAAGCAAAGATCAATTGGAACAGATCAAATTTATTAAACATAAACCTATTAAATATAAAAGGTACAAGGTTATATTTAGTCATTGCCTACTTGACACTTAGTGGCAATTTTTTACACCATTTTGGCAGCTTTGGAAAATGAGTAAAAGGGAAAATAATGGGAATAGAAAAAAGATAATTCAAGACAAACATTTGTCAATATAAGAACAGAAGCTAACCACAATGTGGAGTTTCAGTCATGTTTGTTACTGAATAAAATAGTAAAATTTTATCTAGAAACACTTTAGCAAATAAAATGACAAAAAGTGACTACAAATATGAATTATACTGTTAAATTCAAATATTTAATCTTTTGTGAAAGTGCATAAAATGAACATTTACAAACCTTGATTTTACAGTATTATTAAAGGAGTGTAAAATGACAAGAGAATGTGTTCTTGGGTAAGTTTATTCCAGTTTTACATGTATACTGAACAGAACCAAGAGTACTCTGATAGTTTAGATGACCTCCAAATGTAATAATCTCAGAACATTATTTAGGACTCTTCTTCCTCTATTAAACCTATGTTAACAGGCAAATAAATACCTTTTTTATCTATTCAGCAATAGAAGGCCTTCTAAGTAGAACTGATGCAAGATGGCAAAATCTTGCAGCACCATATCATGGCAGCTGCTACTTGAGATCTATCCCCCCATAATCTCAATTCATTTTCAAACTTGGTAATCGACAAGGACTTTGATATAAATATTTGATGTGCCCATTTCAAGAATTATGTGGGGAAACCTGGGAAGCTATTTAGGAAACTAAATGCCAAGGTGATGCATTTCTTTTAGCTCTTTTCAAGTAAAGCAGCCTTCCTATCTCTTCCTGTAATCCTCACACCCACCTCTATCTCCTCTTCAAAGCTAAACCTGGATTGCTACTTTCTCAACACATGGCTCAGGACAAGAAGTGAGCTGGAAGCCTTGGGGGTGGGGCTGGGGGGCGGCAGATCCTGGGCAAGCTTGTGGCTTACAAGACTGAATTTGTTTATTGTCCTTCATATTGTAGAAGTATACTTAAGAATAAGCCACTGACTATTTTACAATCGTCCTGTATACTAACTTCTGCAGTAAATATAGATTAACGAATGTTTTAAACTTTGCATGGGACTGAAGTTTGGATTTATCTAATGATTCTGATCTCAGAAGAATCATATTTCCTATGTTGATTAATTTGTAGTATGAAAAAGAGGAACTTAAACTCTGGAAATCTTAATTTTCAGGATCTACAGCGAAGCACAGTTCAGTTGTCTTAATGAGAACAAACGCTGGTTTTGTCTGCACAGAAAACATGAATTCTAAGAACAGGATGTGCTTATTTGGAGAAAAATAACTCATTTATTCTCAACTCACTTAAGCTTGAGGTAATAGTCAGTGTTGCAATAAAAAGAGCAAACTTGTTAGTTCTGAGGAATTTATTCCTGTATAAAAAGAAAACACGAGGGCCGGCCTGTGGCTCACTCGGTAGAGTGCGGTGCTGATAACACCAAGGCCCCGGGTTCGGTTCCCATATACGGATGGCCGGTTTGCTCACTGGCTGAGTGTGGTGCTGACAACACCAAGTCAAGGGTTAAGATCCCCTTACCGGTCATCTTTTAAAAAAAAAAAAAAAAGAAAACATGGAGACTTAGAAAAAGCAATTCCTAATACAACTTTAAAATGACTAAGAAATATTAGTAAAAAAAGGCCCTAGTTTTATATTTTTCATAATTTACCAATTTTATTTATAACCCTACTATTTCTTTTTCTCCAAAGGGTGTACAATAGCCATGCAGAAAATAAAAGCTGAAAAAGTGGACTTTTTTTTTCTTCATCAGTCTGTTTTCTTCTTTTTTCAATGAAGTTAATGTTGATTTGAATTTTTAACAAAAAATGTATAACTTAGGTATTTTAGTCTGGATTTTAATTTGTAAGGAATTTGTTTTGGGGTAGACTCAGATCAGCAGGTTGGCCTTACTGCTGATTTTGGGTTCACTTCAAATTTCAGATTGCTAACCATGGATGGAAAATACTTGTTACTTACATAAATGTGAGAGTTGCACTCACTTTCTTTTTTTTTAATGAGAACATCCAGATTTATTTTAATGCAATGCCATTTTTAATGTGTTTAAAAACCTCAAAAGTTAGTGGGAGCCCTAGTTCTCTGGTACAGCATGCCAGAAATACTGAAATTTGTCACCTTTCTCACTTTTTGTTGTGGTTGTTGGCTGGCCGGTATGGTGATCCAAATCTTTGACCTTGGTGTTATAACATTGTGCTGCAACCAACTGAACTAACTAGCTAGACTTTTTACTTTTTTATTTGTTTTTAAAAAATGTTTTGTCACCTCTGGAAACCCCAGCAGTTTATCCAATCCAAGTCCACAGCTTCAGAAAGCCAGCTGTTTCTTTAGTCAGTTCAGTCCCCTGATTCCTGTTTTTCCTTTCAACTGAGAGAGGTTAAAATATTTGAAACAGGAAACTAAATCAAAGTTGAGCTTCTAGCTCAGGTTTGTGTAAGACCAAGAGAGAAAACCCCACTGATACAGAGAAAAGGAAAAAAGTTGATATGGATTACACTTTTTTACAGCTTTGTGAAATAGAGGAGAGAAAGAAAAAAGAAAAAAAAGACCCTGCAGAGCAAAAATTACTAAAAAGACTTAGAAATGAGGATCCATTTGGTAGATGAGAATCTCTTTGCAAATGGAGGTGCTAGCTCCTAAAAATAGGAGGAGCCTGACTACACAGCCAGCATCAGATGAGAAACCTGCCACATTAGTAACATCAATCTGAAGAACAGCTCTTCTTAATTTTGAGACCTGGGGAGAGTAGAAAGAGAGAGGAAAATGCCCCAAACAGAAAATGTTGATATTAGAGAGAGATTAAAAAAAAAATTCAGCTGAGTTTTTGTGGTGGTGTGCTGTTGGAGATTATTTTGTCCTGCCATCTGATATTTGCTTCTTTTTTGTTTATTTATTTATTTATGTATTCATTCATTCATTCATTCATTCATTTATTAGTATGTATATTGTTACAAATTGTACTCATTCTTTATGCCCCTTGTCCAATCTCTCCCCATCCCCCTCTCCTTCCCCCCTCCCTAATTACCCTAGATTTCTTCTCTTCCTCTGAAAGAATAATGGTTATTGGGTTGATTTGTTGCCTAGATGATCTGTCCCATGCTAAGAGTTGTGTTCAGGTCCCCCAATATTATTATAGAGCAGATGCTTCTTCTGTCACTCTGGAATGGGCTTTGTGGGGAGAGACATCCTATTCTTTTCTTTGGTCTCTGCTGGTGACTCTCCTTGTGTCAATGCACTCCAGAGGCTGGTGGACCATCTGCATGGTGGTTGTGATGTCTAGCCACTTTCATGGCAGCCATGGTTACTGTGGTGGGCCACCCACAAGGAGGTGATGTGTTTGGTATGTTCCTTGGTGCTGGCAGTGTGCCTGGTTGTGGGAGGGGGGGTCTGGTCCCTGGATCTATGCCTCAGGACTCTGGGCAGAGCCCCAAGGCACTGGCAGTGTGTCTACTTGTGGGTGTGGGTGTCCAGTCCCCAACTCCATGCTCTGGGCCCCCAGGCAGGGCCCTGAGGTGCTGGCAGTGTGAGTGGTTGTGGGTAGGGGTCTGGTCCCTGGCTCCATGCCTCAGGTCCCCTGGTGGGCCCTGAGGCACTGACAGTGTGCCTGTGCCAGAACTAATATTTTGTCCTTTGCTTACTTCTAAAATGGGGGAACTTCCTGTCAGAACCAGCACTGGAGCTGTGGTTGAGCTAAATTGCTGCTTTGCTGCTATTTCCCTAGGGAAGTCTTTTTGTGCAGCTAAGGGTTTAACAGCTGATGTTGTAGGTACTATGGCTGTCCAGAGACCCAGTGCACCTGAGTTGTGGAGAAACTCTGACCTGGGCCTGAGTTTTTTCATAAAACTGCACCTCATGCAATTCTGCATTCTCAGCTAATCTCCTCTGAGTGGTCATGCACTGATTGGGGGGCAGCTTGCCTGTCCTCACTGTGTCCCAGTGTTCTCCCAGTGGGCCCATCTCCCCCACCACCTGTGCTACAAACACTTCCCATGGGATGGGCCCTGTCCTGGTCCCTTGTGATGACTCATTGGCCTTTGACTGGCTCTCCTTTTTCAGCTGTTCTGGTTCCTCACTCCTATGTGGGTCCACAAGAACCCTATTAGTGGTCTTGCTGTCCTGGGGCTACCAAGGCCCTCTTCTCCCCTGCCACATTCAAGTAACTCCATCTGAAGGGCACAACTGTGGCTTCCGCTGGCTCCTGTTCCATGCACTCAGCAGCTACAGCCTTAAAGTGGCCATGGCCTAAAATGTTCCAAGAAGTTTTTTCTTTCTCTCATCGTGGCTTCTCCTGCCTTCATGATCTCCATAGGTCTCTCCTCCTCTTCTCCTGAGCTCCAGTGGCTCCAGCTTGGCTGATGTCACATTTTTATAGCTGTAAATTGGTTGATTTGTGGGAGAGAGTGATGCTGGGGACTGTCTGTTCTGCCTCCTTAATTGGAACCCCCATTAATTTCTCGTTTTAATCCATTGTGATCTGAAAAGATAGTTGAGAAGATTTTGATTTTTAAAAAGTTTATTGAGACTTGATTTGTGACTAACATGAGGTATATTTTGGAGAATATTCCATGTGCTGAAGAGAAGAATGTATATTCTGTTGCTATTGGATGAAATGTTCTGTAGGTAACTGCCTGGTCAAATTGTTCTAAAGTGTAGTTTGAAACCTCTGTTTCTCTATTGATTTGTTGTCTGAATTATCTGTCTAATGATGCAAGTGGTGTGTTCAGGTCTTCCACTATTATTGTATTGGATTCTATATCTTTCTTTAGGTCTAATACTGTTTGCTTTATATACTTGGGTGCTCAGTGTTAGGTGCAGATATATTTATGATTGTTATGTTCTTGCTGGATCAATCCCTTTATCATTATATAGTGGCCTTCTTTGTCTTTGGTTTTTGGTTTAAAGTCTATTCTATGCAATATAAGAATAGCAACTCCTGCTCATTTTTGGTTTCCATTTGCATGGTATATCTTTTTCCTTCCCTTCACTATTAGTCTGTGTGCATCATTACTTGTGAGATGAGTCTCTTGAAGACAGCATATAATTTGGTGGGGGTTTTTTTGGGTGGTAATATTTAGTTTCTTTTGTCTTTCTAATTTGCATTTGTGTTTTTCTGGTGTGTTTTTTCTTACTTATGTATTCATGGTAGTGATTATTGTTTTTCAGATTCCAGACACAGGACTCCCTTGAGAATTTCTTGCAGGAATGGTTATGTGGTGGTGAACCTCTGCAGTTTTTGTTTATATGGGAAATACACTATTTCTCCCTAATTTCTGAAGGATAGCCTTGCTGGGTATAGTATTCTTGGCTTGCAGTTTTTTCATTTTTATATTTTGAATATGTCATCCCATTTCTTTCTTTCCTGTAGGGTTTTACTTGAGAAAGTCTGCTGTTGGTCTGATGGGGCCTCCATTATAAGTGACTTGATGCTTTTCTCTTGTTGCTTTTAGCATTTAGCTCTTTGTCTTTGAGCTCTATCAATTTTACTGTAATGTGTCTTGGAGAGGATTTTTTGGATTTCAACTGGGGATCTCTGA
The DNA here is from genome assembly GCF_027409185.1 of Cynocephalus volans. Taxonomy (NCBI): domain Eukaryota; kingdom Metazoa; phylum Chordata; class Mammalia; order Dermoptera; family Cynocephalidae; genus Cynocephalus; species Cynocephalus volans. The sequence continues at coordinate 3,363,425 of NC_084479.1, forward strand.
GCTTCCTGGATCTGAATGTCTGTGTTTGTCTCTATATCAGAGAAGTTTTCATTATTATTTCATTGAATAGATTTTCAATTGAGCCTTTACATTTCTTCTCCCCTTCAAGAATACCTATGGTTTGGATGTTTGTGTGCTTAAGGTTGTCTGCTAGCTCTCTTAGAGATTCTTCATTTTTAGAAATTCATTTTCTTTTTTTTGTTTTTTGTCTGACTCAGTTGTTTCATAAGCATCACCTTTGAGTTTGGAAATTCTTTCTTCCATTTGTTCTTATCTGCTGCTTAGGCTCCTGGTTGTGTTTTTTATTTCATTAAATGCATCTTCAGTTCCACGAGTTCTGCTACATTATTTTTTAAGGCATTACTATCTTTGTAAATTTCATTGTTCATAACATGCATATTTTTACTCATTTCATCATTTTGTCTTACAGAGTCCTCTTTTTTCTCATTGGTTTTCCTTAAGATAGTTAACTTAGAATTCCTTTTCAGTCATTTCATGAGTTTCCTATTCTATAGGGCCTGGTTCTAGAGAGTTACTGAATTCCTTTGATGGTGTCATATTTTCTGACTTTTTTATATTTCTATTATCTCTACATTGATTTTTGGTCATCTTTAGATCAATTGCTTCTTCTATCACTCTGGAGTGAACTTTGAGTAGAAAAACAGCTTCCATTTTATCCAGGCTCCTCCAGTGACTCTCCTTGTGCCAGTGAAGTCAAATATGTGCTGGGCCACCTGCACAGTGGTTGTGGATGTTACTAAGGCAGAAAGCTCTCTTTGCAACATTAGTAGCTATGGTGGCAGCTGTTGTGGACCATCTTCATGGAAGCTGTGTAAACCCTTGTGGTGGTGGCACAGCAAATGGGGTCCTGCCTTCTGCATAGGTGGAGTAGGTGTCTGGTGGGTGGCCGGTCTGTTATTCTGCCTGCCTAGGTGCCTCCCCTATTGGCAACAGTGTGGTGCAGGGTCCTGCCTTCTGCCTAGAATTTTAAACAATATGGTATTGACATAAAAACAGAAACGTAAATCAATGAAACACAACTGAGAACTCAGAAGTCAAGATGCATAAAGTATCAACAAATCTTCAACAAAGATAGAAAACACACACAATGGGGAAAGAACAGTCTTTTAAATACATGGTGCTGGGAAAACGAGATATCAGCATGCAAAAGAAGAAATATGACTCCTATCACACTGACCCTAAAAACCGCCAACACAAAATCAACCCAAAAGAAATTGAAGATTTAAATTTATGATCTGGAACCTGAAAAATTCCAGAAAGGAAACATAGGAAAAAGGTTGATGACATTAGCTTTGGCAATACTTTCTTATATATGACACATGAAGCTAAGCAACAAAAGGAAAATTAGCCAATTGGGACTATATCAACGAAAAACCTTCTGCAGAGCAAAGGAAACAATCAATAGAATGAAAAAGCAACCTAGAGAATGGGAGAAAATCCCACAAAACTGATGAAGGATTAATTTCCAAAATACATATTTTAAAAAATTCTATAACTCAATAGCAAAACAAAAACAAAAACCCAAATAACTTGATTAAAAAGTGTACAGGGGACTAAAGAAGACAATTCTCAAAAGAGGACATAGAAATGGCCAACAAGTATATCAAAAGATGCTCAACATTATTATTCCTAATCAGGGAAATGCAAGTCAAGACCACAATGAGGTATTATCTTATGTTTGTTAGGTTGGCTGTTAAGACAAAAAAAAAAGAAGATAATCAGTGTGGGTGAAGATGTAAAGAAATTGAAACCTTGTGGACTACTAGTGAAAATATAAAATGGTGTAGCCTCTGTGAAAGAATAGAAAGGTTCATACAAAATTAAATATGGAATTACATTATAATTCAGCAACCACACTTCTCAGCAGGAAGTGGGATATCCAAAAAAATTGAAATCAGGATCTCAAAGATATATCTGTACAGTCCCATGTTGTTTGTAATATTATTCACAATAACTAAGACATGGAAACAAACTGTGTCCAACAATAGATTATGGAAAGAAAAAGTGATATATATACGTGTACACACACACACACACACACACACACACACACACACACACACACACACACACACATCTTCCATGGAATATTATGCCATATTTTAAAATGTAATGAGGGCCGAGCCGCAGGTTCGGATCCTATATAGGAATGGCCGGTGCACTCACTGGCTGAGTGCCGGTCACGAAAAAGACCAAAAAAAAAAAAAAGTAATGAAATCCTGCCATATGTGATGATATAAATAAACTTGGTGGACATTATGCTAAGTGAAATAAGCCAGTCAAAGAAAGACAACTTTTCCATGACTCCACTTACAAGGAGATATCTAACATACAATGAGATATCTCCTACTTATAGAAACAGACAGGAGAATGACAGTTGTCAGGGGCTGTTGAGACAGTGAAACGGGGCGTTTCTGTTTAATAATACAAAGTTTCAGTTAGGCAACTGAATAAGTTCTAGAGATCTGCTGTCCAACATCATCCACATAGTTAACAATGCTATACTGTGTACTTAAAAATCTGACATGAGGGTAGATCTCATGTCGCACACACACAATCAAACTTTCAAAAGTGAAATACAAAGAGTCTTGAAAGGAGCAAGAGAAAAGCAAGATGTTATATACAGAGGAGGTCTCACAGGAGGTTCCAACTAAGAATACTATATCTAGCAGAACTATCTTTCAAAAAAAAAGAAAAATAAAGACCTTTCTGGATAAACAAAATATGATGAAGTTCATCACCAGTAGAATTACATGCCTTACAAAAACTGCTAAAGAGAGTCCTAAAGTTGAAATGAGATAATGCTAGACTACTACATAAAAACAGATAAAAATATATGACTTCCTCGTAAATCTAAACATACAGATATATACAGACTCTATAATTATAATGCTGGTGTGTAAATCACTTTTAATTCAGGTATAGAATTTAAAAATACAGCCATGAAACTAAAAAAAAAAAAAACAGTACTAATGAACATAAAATATGAAAAGATCTAACTCATGGCATTGATGAAATGGTGGAGAAAAATACCAGAATAGAGTTTTTGTTTGCAATTGAAGTTAAGTTGATATCAGTTTAAAATAGATTGTTATAAACATAAATTATTTTATGCAACCCCCACAGTAATCACAAATGAAATGCATGGAAAATTCACAAAAGCAAATAAAGCAAAAATCAAAGCATGTCAATAAAAAATCAGCAAAACACAAAGGGAGGCAGTACAAGAAGAAAAGAGGGACAAAACAGGTACAAGATATATGGAAAATTAACACAATGACAATAGTAATTCCTTTCCTATCAGTAGTGACTTTAAATGAGAATAGATTAAACTCCCCAATCAAAGGATAAAGTGGCTGAGTGGATTTTTAAAGAACCACAAGGTTTAACTACATGCTCTTTTCAAGAAATTCACTTTAGATACGAAAACATTCAACCTAATTAATATCAAATGTAAAAAAACAAACATGCCAAAAAAACCATACATAGGCCGAAAGTGAAAATACGAAAAAAGATAGTCTGTGAAAATGGTGACCAGAAGAGAATAGAATGAAAAGCAGCAATACAAAAGATATTTATACACCAATGTTTGTTGCAGCATTCATCACAACAGAGAAGCAACCTAAATGACTCTCAAAAGATGAATAAATAAAATCTGTAATATACACACAATAAATTATACTTCATAAAAGAAAATCCAATTATATGCCACAACATGGATGAGCTAGAGAACATTATGCTAAGTAAAATAAACCATTCATAAAAAAAGACAAATACAGCATGATTCCACTTACATGAGATGTGTTAAACAGTAAAATTCTTAGAAATAGAAAGGCAAATAGTGGTTGCTAGGCACTTGGAGAAGGAGAAAAGGGGAGTCATTGTTCAATGGATTTAGTGTTTCAGTTTTGCAATATGAAAAAGTTCTAGAGATCTGTTGCACAACAATGTACATATAGTTAACACTACTGTACACTTCAAAATGGTTAAAATGATAACTTTTGTTATGTTTTGGACCACAGTAAAAAAAGAAAAAAATTAAATATGGAGTGCTACTCTCTTCATTCCTTTCTTTCCCTAATTGGTCTTTCTCCTTTCCTTGCTTTCATTCAACACGGCTAATTCACCACATCATTGGCAAAACACATTCTCTATGATAGCAACCTAAGCTGAACTTCCATTAACTGTGTTAGTCTGCAAACTGGATGCTGGTAGCATGGCTTACTCTAAGTCCAAAGGCCTCAGAACTAGGGATGCTGATGCTGGCCTTGGTGTAAATCCTGGAACCCCAAGGCTGAACAGTCTCAAACTCTTGATATCCACAGATAGGAGAGAAGAATGTATCCTAGCTCCAGAGGAAAAGAGAGCAATTCACCTTTTTCCTCTGTTTTTTTGTTCTCTTGGGGCTTCCAGTGAATTGGATGGTTCCCACCCATATTGAGGATGGATATTTTCCACCCAGTCCACTCAGGCCCACTTGCTAATCTCTTCTGGAACCTAAAAATATAGCTTTACCTCATGGACACACCTAAAAATATAGCTTTACCAAGTTTCTTGGAAGTCCTTCACATAATCAAGTTGAGACCTACAGTTAACCTTCACATAATCCAAACCACTTTTGGCTAGATGGAGGAGTTTGCACACTAGTCTCAACTCTGCCCCAAATTTTACCTTTTCATGATACAAGTCCAAACCATCTTCATTTTAATGCTTAAATCTCCATCCCCAAGAGAACATGGGTCTCATGTAACATACATGATCCCACACTGAACATGTGTGCTCACCCCCACTTGAATATGCATAGAAACAACCCAGCTCTTGTTGAATATGTATAAATTCCTGCAGCTAGATATCTAAAAACTGTAACTCCTGCCTACTTGGGAGCTTGTTTTATTTTAGTTTGTGAGACTGACCTCACTAATGGCTTGACCAACACAAAGTAAAAATCTTTTTCTATTAAGTGGTCAAATTGCTGTCTTTTGTGTTTCTGTTGCCATACTGAGTACACAAGACACCTGCAGGTTTATATCCATGACAACAATATGAAACATGAACTTACCTAGATTAAAAAAATTAAAAGAATCACTAACAGACCTACTCTACAAGGTATGTTAAAGGAAATGCTTATGGTAGGAGAAAAATGATATCAAAAAAGAATTACGAATCTATAATAAAAATAGTACCTATTTAGGTAATTGTAAAAGATTTTTTCTAGTTATTCAAATCTTGCTAAAAGATAATTAAAATTTTAAGGCAAAGACAATAGCAATACATTGTTGGACTTTTAACATGTAAAAGCAAACTGGGTGAGAACAAAGTACAAAAGCTAGGAAAAAATCAAGCTACCTGTTGAAAAGTTCTTAGACTGTAGATGAAATGGAATGTTATCACCTGAAGGCAAACTTTGATAAGGTAAAGGGTTATACCTGATACTGCCATTAAAAGAACACAAAACCCAGTAATAATTAGTCATTAAAGGTGATAAACTACAATTATAAACTAATCTGAAAGAATGCAGAAAAACAAAAACAAAAAAGGATATTAAATAGAGATGACAAATAGAACTAAATAGCAAATAACAATACACATAAATCTAAAATCCAAATTAAAAGTCAGAATTTTCAGACTGAGAAGTGAGAGATTTTTCACATTGGATAAAAAAAAATAAGGCATAACTAAATGTTGCCTACAAGAAAACTGCTTATACTACAAAAACTATAACAAGATAAAATACAGGTTTAAGTGTGCTTTCAAGCTAAACATATAGAATGAAAATATTTTTAGAGAGCTAGTTTCAAATGAAACAGTAGATTTCAGAAAAAAATATTACAGAGGATAAAGAGAATCATTTCAAAATGATAAAAGGGTCAATTCATAAAGAAGACATAGAATCCCAAATGTTTTTGCAACTGATAACACATTTTTAAACACATGAAACTGATACAACTGCAAGGAAAAATAGGAGGAAAAAGCACATTGCATCCAGGGATTTACAAATCCCTCTTTTAATACATGACAGAATAGCCAATAAACTTAGAAACAATATGTAGTATTTCAGCAACATTATTAACCAACTTGATGAATTGACTTTACAAAAACATTCCACTCAACAGAATACACATTTTTTTGAAAAGCACACAAAACATTTACCAGGACAGACCACATTGTGGGACATTAAACAATTTTCAATAAATGTAGAAGAATTCAAATGAGATAAATAATGAAGCAAGTTCCAACCAAAAAAGATGAAACTCAAATATCAAGTGAAATTATGAGATCAAAAAGATAAATATCTCAAAATTTTCCATATATTTGGATAAGTAACACACTTCTAAATAATTCATTGTCTGAAGAAAAATCAAAAGAGAATTTAGAATGTATTTTAGAATGTGTTTTGAAAGAAAACACAACGTATCAAAACTTGGGAGAGACAGATAGAACAGAAATTAGAGATAAATTTATGCCATAAACCAATTGTGGAAAACAAGAAGTTTCAACTAAGTGATCTCAGCTTCTGTCTTAGAAAATTAGAAAAGTAAGAGGTAAACTTAAGGAAAACAAAAGGATGAAAGCATTACAGGCCAGAGCAAAAATCAATGAAATAAAAACCAGAAAATATTTATATAGAAAAACAAATTTAAGTTAAACCTGTTTTTTGAGAAGATAAAAAAATTTTATAAATTCCCAGCTAAAACAATGAAGATAAAGCTTGAGGAGACAGCTTTATCATCAATAAAATGAGGCAAGAGAATAAGACCCTAATAAGTCTTTATATAATTAAAAAATTAAAAAAGATGATTATGAATAACATTATGCCAATTCAACATCTTAGGTGAAATGAACAGATACCTTGAAAGACACATCCACCAAAACTCAAAAATAGATACACAGAAGTGCATTATATGTAATTAAGAAATTAAAACTGTACTTAAAAACCTTTCTACAATAAGCTCCAGGGTGACATGAATTTATTGTCAAAGTTTACTAAACATTTACAAAAAAAACTGCCAATTTTCTACAAAGTCCTCCTGAAAATTGAGAAGAAAAAAATAACTCCAACTTCACTGAGGACATCTTGACTTTTTTCTTAAAGTCATTGATACATTTATTTTCAAATAGCAAAGGTTGTTTTCAAGACTGTTTTCCAGAGTCTTTTGATTATTGGTAGGCATTAAATTGAGGGGAAATTATGCATACTTAAAAATGTGACAATTAATTTAGCGTAGAGTCTGCATGTCTACCCAAACAGTAGCATCTGTTCCTACAGCCTCTGAACTTTCTAAGTGTTCATATCATGGCAACTTTTTATTTTTTGTTGTATTTTAAGTGTACAAGAATTTGGGAATGACTTCATATTAAGACAGAACCAAGCTCAATGTATATGTATATGCATGTTCACAAGTATGTTCAGGGAAGGAACATGTACTGTATGCAAGCCATGACATTAATATCTCTTACATATTGTACAGATAAAAATATGATCATACATTATTTATGATCACACATTATTTATGATAAAAAGTGAACACAGATTTGTTGAGTGTGTTCCATTTTACAGCATGAGAACACTTCAATAAGTTATTTGATAGTAAATCATATAAGTGATATCAAAAAAGTCCTACTGTTAGAGTGAATAAGGCTGAATCCTTGTTGTGACCTAAAAACTGGCTGGGCTTTAGAAAAAATTTAAAAGACATTTTCTCCCCCTCTCTCTTTCTTCCCATCCCACTAACTTCCTTATCTTGCTTCCTAAATAGACCTGGCAACACTGACATGTCTTCTTTGAGATGTACAGAATTCCAAGAACTGACCAAAAACTAACCATAGGTGCCAGCAAGGAGTCACATGGCCAACTGCAAAATAACAGCCAGCTAGAGTGTTGCAAAGCTTCACTTAGACCTTGCAAAGAAGCTGACTCCCTATTAAATCCTTCTGTATTCCACACACTTAACACCCTCCTTAAAAACCCCTCAGTGAATCTGAGATTTTGGGATAGTTTAGCTTGCCATCTCCTTAGGCTGTTGGTTTTCTTGAACAAAGTTGTCTTCTGTCTTCACAACAATTGCATTTTTGAGTTGGCTCTGTTTGGTGGCAGGCTGCCGGACTTGGCTTTGGTAACCTTACGTTTGGTCTCATTATTCACTGGGGTCTAACATATGCAGTGCCTGAGTTCAATATTTTTGTCTTTGATGTTTATTAATAAATGCAGAACTCTCCTGCTTTTCAGATTGCCTTATGCATTCTAAACAAGTTTCAATGAAAAAAGATAAAGCTCAAAGCTCAAAGTGAGCTTACATGAGGACCACAAGGTACACAACTGCTGCACAGCATATGGCCATTACATTAATCTTAAATGGAAGATTCAATTCACTTTGCTGTGAATTGAATGCCCCTGTGTTCATTTCTGCTGCTTATAACAAAAATACCTGAAACTGGGAGTTTTAGACTGTTTTGTGTTGCTATAACAGAAATACCTGAGACTGGGTAATTTATAAGGAAAAGAGGTTTATTTGGCTTACAATTCTGGGACAGCTGCATCTGGCATGGGCCTCAGGCTGCTTCTACTCATGGTGGAAAGTAGCAGGCAGCCGGAGGGTGCAAGCTGATCACATGGTGAGAGAGGAAGCAAGAGAGAGAGAGGAGGTGCCAGGGTCCTTTTAAGCAATGAGCTCTCGCTGGAACTAATAGAGTGAGAACTCACTCATTAATCACCCCTCACCCAGGGAGAGCATTAATCCATTCATGAGGGACCCACCTCCATGAGTCAATCAGTTTCCAACACTGCCACATTGGGGATCAAATTTCCACAAGAGTTTTGGAGGGGACAACACAACCAAACTCCATTATTCTGAACCTGGCCCCCCAAAACTCATGTCACTCTCACATACAAAGTACAATCATTCTATCCCAACAGTTCCAAAAGTCTTAGCTTGTTCCAGCACCAACTTAAAAGTCCAAAGTCCAAAGTCTCCTCTGAGACCAAAAGCAAAAGTCCTTCCAGCTTTGAACCTGTAAAAGTCAAAACCAAATTAATCTACTGCCAAGATACAATGGTGTAACAGGCATTGGGTATACATTCCCATTCCAAAAGGGAGGAATAGGCCAAAAGAAAGGAAAAACAGGTCCCAAACAAGTTTAAAACCTAGCAGGGCAGGCATTAAGTCTCAAGGCTGGCGAATCAGGTACCTTGATTCCGTGTTCAACTGCCTCTGCACACTGGTGTGGGGGTTGGGTTCCCAAGTCCTTGGGAAGCTCTGCTGTTATGGCTTTCCTGGTCTCGGGCCACACTTCAGGCTGGTGTTCCACTCTGGTAGCTCTACAGGTCTGGGGTCTCCATGGCGGTCCCGCTCTCATGGCTCCACTAGGCATGGTGCTATTGGGGTTTCTCTGCTGCAACTCTGACCCCACGTTTCTGCTGTGTGTTGCTCTAGTAGATGGCCTCTGCAGTGGCTCCACCCCTGCGGCCCATCTCTGACTGGGTCGCCAGGCTTTTCCATACATCCTCTGGAACCTGGGTGGAGGCTGCCATACCTCCACTGCTCTCACATCCTGCCGGCCTGCACACTTACCACAACGTGGACGCCACCGAGCTTTTGGGTCTCTACTCTCCAGGGCTGCTGCATGAACCACACTTGGGGCTGCTCCAGCTGGAGCAGCTGGGATGCAGGGAGCAGGATCCTGAGAGCAGCTGTGTCCCAGGTCTGTCCTCCAGAATAACTCAGTCCTTCTAGGCCTCAGGGCCTGTGATGGGTGGGGTACCCTACCAGACTTCTCAAATGCCTTTAGGGCATTTTTTCCATTGTCCTGGTTCTTAGCATCTGGTTGCCTCACCACTAAGATAATGTCTTCAGCAAACAGTTTATCTGTTTCACCCTTGTGTTTTTCTCCTGCTCTCCACTTCTCTACCACATGGACAGGCTGCAAATTTTCTAAAACTTTACGCTCTGCTTCCCTTTTAAATTCTGGCTTTACATCATGTTTTTGATGCCATAACTCAGTGTAGGCTCTTAGAAGTAGCCATGCAGTGTCCTTACTGCTTTGCTGCTTGGAAATTTCTTCCGCCAGATACTCTGGTTCACAGCTCTTAAGTCCCACCTTCTACAAAGTCTAAGGGCATGGACACAATGCAGCCAAATTCCTTGCTACGGCATAGCAAGGGTGATCTTTGCCTCAATTCCTGATAAGATCCTCATTTCTATTTGAGACCTCATCATCCACATGGTCTTTACAGTCCACTTTTCTATCAACATTCTGGTCACAGCCATTTAACCAATCTCTAAAATCTTCCAAACTTTCCCTCATCTTTTTCTCTTCTTCTAAGTCCTCCTGACTCCTACAACCTTTGCCCATTACCCAGTTCCAAAGCTGCATCTACATTTTCAGGTATCTGTATAGCAACACCCTACTCCTCAGCACAATTTTCTGTTTTAGTCCGTTTTGTGTTGCTATGACAAAAATACCTGAGATTGAGTAATTTATAAGAAAAAGAGATTTATTTGGCTTACAATTCTGGAACAGCTGCATCTGGCATGGGTCTCTGGTTGCTTCTACTCATGGCAGAAAGCAGCAGGCAGCCAGCGGGTACAAGCAGATCACATGATGACAGGAAGCAAGAGAGAGAGGGGAGGTGCCAGGGTCCTACAAACAACAAGCTCTTGTGGGAACTAACAGAGCTAGAACTTACTCACTCCCCCTCCTCCCCCAGGGAGAGCATTAATCCATTCATGAGGGATCCGCCCCCATGACTCAATCAGTTTCCAACACTGCCACATTGGAGATCAAATTTCCACATCAGTTTCGGAGGGAACAACACATCCAAACTCCATCAGTGGGTGATTTATAAAGAAAACAAAATTTATTGCTTACAGTTTTGGAGGCTGGGAGGTCCACAGTGCAGGGGACACATCTGGTTAGGGTCTTGGTGGTGGCAACAGTGATTCAGGGTATCACATTTTGAAAAGGCATAGTAGAGAGAGCAGAGACTAACCTCCTCATTCACTCTCTTTTTAAAACCCTCAAACCACCATCATTTTTAATCCATTCAGTACATCATGGTTCTTCAATCTAACCACCTCTTAAAATCCCCACCTTTCAATTACCATAATAGGATTTCACACCCTCTTAACGCTGTCACAATGGGGTCAAGTTTTGTCGGAACACTCAATACAAAGCATCCCCCCAAAGTTCAGTGAAGTTTAATCCTCCCTATAACTGTTCCGAGACTGGAAATTCTGTTACAGTATATGAAATATAGGGCCTTTAAGAGGTGATTAGATTATGAGTACTATACCCTTGAGAATGGATTGATCCATTGATGGTTTAATGGTTAGAAAGAGACGTGGTTCTGATGGTTTTATAAGGACAGCAAGTGAGAAGATTAGCTCTCTCTTGTTTAATCATTTCACCAAGTAATACTCTGCATCACTGTATAGTCACCACCAAAACTCAAAACAGCAAGATAGAAAATTAGTAACCTGAAATGTAGGTCAATCAAACTAAAATACAAAAGAAAAGACAAAACAGAGAGAGTGAGAGTATGTGTGTGTGTGTGTATGTTTGGGGGTGGCGGGGGTGAAATGGACAACATCTGAACATCTAAGAACTCTGGAACAATATCAAAAAGTCAAACACATTTAATTGGTATCAGAGAAGGAAAAAAAAGAGATAACAGGATTGAAGGTATAATAGTCAAGGATTTTCCAAATACAGGTGGGAAAAAAAAAAGAATGCCAAACTACAGACCACAAAAGTTCACAGAACATTAAGCAACATATTACCAAAAAACTCATCTAGGTATGTCATTTCCAAACTGTTGTATACCAGAGACCAAAAATGATCAGAGAAAAAAGATGCATTATCTTCAAAGATATTGGGACAACAATCACAGAAAACTCCCACAAAGCAGAATTGCACATAAGACAATGATGTGAAATCTTTAAAGTGCTTAGAAGGAGAAGTTGCTAAACTAAAATTATTTACTCATTTAAAAAATAGAATATATAAGGATTTCTGAGACATACAAAAGATGATGGAATGCATTACAATAGGATCTGCTTTACAAAAATTATTACAGGAATTCTTCAGGCAAAAGAAATATAAGACAGGTCAGAAGATGGACAAAGGTTGTTTACATTTTCTGGTTATTTTAAATAATGCTGTTCTGAACAAGTATCAATCTGAGTCCCCCACTTTATTTTCCTAACTCTTTTGGATATATAGTTACAAGTATAATAGATGTATTATATGGTAATCCTATGCTTAACTTTTTGAGAAATCATCAACCTGATCAGTCATCCAGTTTGTGGCTGAATCATTTTATATTGCCACCAGCAATGTTTGCGATAACTCCACTTCCTTGTCAACGCTTGTTATTTTCTCTTTTGTTTTATTATAGATATATGAATGGGTGGCTATGAGAGCTTTGATTTGCATTTTCCTGGAGACTAATGATGTTGAGCATCTTTTTATATGCTTATTGGTTATTGGTTTATCTCTTTTGGAAAAAGTGTTAAAAGAAGGGACTCAAAAAGATATGTGCTCAGAATACCATAACTTGAAATAGCCAGAAGGTAGAAACGACCCTTGTCAAGTTATTTGCCTGTTTTTTAATTGGATTGTTGTTGTTGATTTGTAGGAGTACACTACATACTGTGGATATTAATTCCTTATCAGATACAACATTTGCAAATATTTTCTCCTTTTCTTTGATTTTCTCTTCACTGTCTTATCAGTGTTCTTTGATGTGCAAAAGTTTTCAATTTTGGTGAAGTTCAGTTTATGTGCTCATGTCCTTTGTTGCCTGGATTTTAGTGTCACATCTAAGAAATCACTGTGAAATCTAATTTCATGAAGATTTTACCCTGTGTTTTCTTCTAAGAGTTTTATCTCTCACATTTGGGTCTTTGAACTATTTTGAGTTAATTTTACTAGTATGTGTGTGTTTTTTTTTTCTTTTAATTTTTTAGTTAGCATGTGTTTTATGCAGCAAAATTTATTTAGATCTGTACACATACCTATTTAACTGTCTATTTCTACCTTTCTCTTTGTATCTCAAATTCTGTTTCTGGATTTAACTTCCTCCTTCATTATTTTACTATATTTCTCAATGAATTCTGATTAGTGTTAAAATTTCTCAGTTGTTGAAAATGACTCCCCCCGCCAACCCCCTTATAGTCCCTGATTCTTCTCTCAACTGTTTAAAGATATTTGGCTGTCTTTCTACAATTAAAAGAGTGATACTGAGGGCCGGCCTGTGGCTCACTCGGGATAGTGTAGTGCTGATAACACCAAGGCCATGGGTTCGGATCCTATATAGGGATGGCCAGTTAGCTCACTGGCTGAGCGTGGTGCTGACAACACCAAGCCAAGGGCTGAGATCCCCTTACCGGTCATCTTTAAAAAAAAAAAAAAAAAAAGTGATACTGAGAAATCTATTGTCTGTATAATATTATTTCTTCCTTTACAGATAAATTGCCTTTTCTTGTAATTATGTTTGAACTCTTCCATTTATCTTCATCATGCTGCAATTTCTGTATAATGTGGCTAATAGTAAAATCTGTTTTCCTTTCTCGATCTGAGGAAAATGTCTCTTATTGATGCTGCCAAATTTGGAGCCATTATCTCTTCAAAAATAGCCTCTCTCTAATTTTACTTTCTTCTTCTACAAAAACTGTTAATGGATATTGAATGATCTTTTCTTTCTTTCTTTTACCAGTTTCTCTGCGATCCATATCCTGGTAATTTCCACAATGTATTTATGTTTTAAAAAACCTATTTTAGAATAGTTTTAAATTTACAGACAAATTGCAAAGATAGTACAAAGTTCCTTTTCTCTCTCACCTCAGTCTCTTCTATCATTAATAGCACACATTAATATGCAAGACTTTCTGTAATTAATAAATCATTATCACTAATTATTATTTATATTTGTCTCAGTATGATTTCATTATTCTTATTTTTCCCTAATATTCTTTTTTTCTGTCCCAGAATCCCTTCTGTTATATTTCATTATATTTGATCATGAGGTAACATGACAGTTCTCTGGGCTAAGAGAGTTTCTCAAACTTTGTGTTTGACGATGTTAACAGTTTTAAGGAGTACTGGTAATTTGTAAGATATCCCTTAACTGGAATTTATCTGATGTTTTTCTTAGGGTTAGAGTAGAATTACGGGTTTTGGGGAAGAAGACTACTTGTGAAGTGCCATCTTCATAACATCCTATCAAGGATAAATGTTCTCAAGATGACTAAACATTGTTATTGTTAACATTGATCACCTGTCTGAGCTCATGTTTGCCAGATTTTTCCCAGTATAAATTCTTTCCCCCTTCTTTCCACACTATAAGCTTGGGAAGGAGATCACACCTTGCAGCTGACATTTAAGGAATGTTCTATCTCCTTGAGGAAAGACTATTTACAAAAATTATTTAGAATTTGCATAGAATATTTGTCTATTTTTATTTATTTATTCAATCTTTTATTTATTTATATTACTATGGAATCATGCATTTTTTTTTATTGCTTAAATTGTTCCAGTTTTGGGTATTGTCAGCTCTTTCAGTTGACTCCTGTGTCCCTTTGATATATTTACTTTTTGGGGTACTTCCTTTCTTTCTGCTATTACTAGATGCTCAAAGGTCATCTTATATATTTTCTGCTCCAGTCTTGGAATCAAACGTATTGCCAAGGAGCACTATTTCTTTTCACTGAAGAATGGTATTAGAAATCTAAATCCTGGCAATTGGTGTATTTGTTTCTGCTCGGCTGTTGTTGCCTCTAGTTCTTCTCAGCTGGTAGAGCAAGGAAATTCATACGTGAAAATTAAGTTGTGTATACACACAAATCTATAACTGTTTTTATATATAAGCTATCTATATTAAGATGGTTTATACTCAGGTAAACATGAGTCCATACTGATGTCTCCAACTTTAATCCATTACCATGTAGATCTTCCTCCCTTTTCTTACCTGGAAACTCTCCCTCCAGTAGTGAGAAACCTAGCTCCAACAATTCACCATCTATAGTACTTGCTTAATTGTTCAATTTCAATATACATGCATAGTGGTTTCAAAACTATTTACCTCTAATTCCATGGGAAATAACTTTATTAACTAGAGTACAGTGCTCTGTAGTTTCTTTTGTTTTTCACAATTAAAAAAAAATTTTTTTTTCAGCTTCCCTGTACTGGAGAACCTAACTCTTGACCTTGGTGTTACAAGGCTGCACTCTAACCAACAGAGCTAAGCTTCCAACCCTACAACTGAAATTTTTATAACTTGAAAGGTTTTTTTTGGTGGATGGTTGGTGTTGGGATTATAACTGAAAGTTTGTTTACACTTGCTTCTCTGTCTCTTCTCAACACTAAATCAGTATTTAGTTCTCTCATCAGTGCTTACATATACCAATATACATAATCTTTATGACACCAGTAATAATGAGAACTGATAAAAATTAGACTTGCTAGTAAAAACTCTTGAAGTTATTTTTGATGCGAACATAAATGATAACATATAGGTTTGTTTGTAAATCTAATAAATCATTACTTTTTTTTAGGTGACCTTTTAAGATGTGTAGGTTACAATCTAACATTAAAAATAAGGTTAAAAAATCAGGTTAGGTTTTCAGTTATTAAAACATATAGTACATTTATTTTCCAATAATTGTTTCATGTTTGATATTTCTTCTTCTACTCTACCATTCTGTCTTCTGTGTTTTTAGATTAAATTTGCATAAAAAATTAGTTTAAAATTATTAACTTTGTGTTTTCAGTGAAGAATCTAAACGTTCTATGCTTCATACATTTGACAGATTATAGAGAGGACACAAATATTAAAGCCTTAGAAGGGCATATAATTTTTTTGTATCCTGCCTGGTTATGTTTTACAGATTACAATCCAGACAAGATTCAAAGGCCTCATTGTATCCTGTCTGGTTTATAATCTGTCAAATGTATATGAAATATGCATGAGGATGAGTGTCGCTTTGTAATGATACTAGACCTGTAGTTTAAGGTTCGATGTTGGTAACTTTTCCAAGGTACAGCCTGTGAAGAGCCAGAATTCAAATTCAAGTCCTCCTAACACCACCTCCTCCTCCTTCTCTATGCAATTCTAGTGCTCTATTACCTTTTAATGATTGGTTGACAGATGTGCTGTAGTAAGACAGGTGTGCCTTATTCTTTGAAAAGGCTGCCTTATAGAGTATTTGTGTCTACTCTCCTGGGAATGTGCATTTATGTGTCAGAAACTCTTCAGTCTTCAAGGTCAACATTAATTACAATTAATGTACTTGTGTTACACAGCTATAGAAAATATTCAGACATCTGTAGTCATTCAACCTAAATGTAATAAGGAAAGAATGGGAAATACGTTTCAGAGAAAATAACGTACTATAATTTATAAAACTAAAGTTAGTTACTAGTTTCAAAAGAACAATGAAAATATTTGTTTATGTGAAAATAAATCAGTTGGGATTTCCATAATTTTTAACTAAATAGTGTTAGAATTTGTCAGCTGTGTCTAAATTGTCTTCCTGTTCAAACATCCAGATTTAAATGTGTCTTGTCTATTTTAGCAGGAGAGAAATTTATTACAAAAAACACACAACTCTATTTATGAAGGGAAAAATTTTCAGATGCCCATTAATAATTAATAGTTTTCTATCCTAATAACAAAAGGAATAATTTGTAAAAGATCTGTTATGTGGAATATTGTCATGAAATGTGCTTTTTGAGAAGACTAATTGACAGAGCCTTTTATATACATATAAAACTATTTTTATTAATTGTTATTTGTATTTATATTTAATATATAAACTATTTTATGTATTATTTACACTATAATTTTTAGTTATAAAAAAAATTGAGGTCAGAAGAAGACAGTGGTGTTACGTTTCTTCTCTTAAGACTTACTGCATCTTCAAACTGTGATGGAGATCTTAATTAGTCTCCTCTCTTTTTTGGTGGCTGGTTGGTATGGAGATCGGAACCCCTCCCAAGTCAGCTGACCGGCCAGTCTTTTCTCAGTGCCGGTCCACAAGCTGTTCCTATTCTGCCATTGAAGCCTCATTGTGAGATCAAAGTAGAAACCAACATTTTGGAATTCTGGTGTAACAATTTTTGTCATTGTTTAATCCCTAGTTATTATCTGAAGTGATAAACTCAGGTAGCACCAAAATTTGGCACCAAAGTGTCAACAGAACTTTGCACGAAAACAATTGTGGCCAGAGAACTAGATTTTGTGGGAAACTCTTCATTCCTTAAAGCCTGGCGTCTATGGCTAAGTTCACAGCCTTAAAGTTGCTCTATCCGGGTGATTACTCTTTGCCCAACAGAACTGTCCATCAACCAAACACAGGCCAGAGTTAGCTTAGATCACGTTCCTTGGTCTATGGTTGTCTCGATGGGAGGCACTCCGGCAGATAGCTAGATTAGTGGATCCACAAGTGACGTAAGTCAACAAAGGTCATGTGAGACAAACCGGTCGCGTCAATTGGCAACGCCCTCTGGTGGTGGTGGGGAAGTCACGGCAGCTACGTGGGGTTCGTCCTGTGACACAATTACAAGTTTGTGCTAGTGTCGGCGAAGTTTGTGATTCCAAGAAATTTTCCCGTGTCCCCAGCACCACGAGCTTCCGCCTTCCCTGCAGTCTCCGCCTGCCCCGCGATGTGACCCGGTGGCTGAGCTTCGCAGCTCTTACACCGGCTGCTTTCGGCTTTGCTTTGGGATTTTTCGTCGCCGCTGCACCAGAAACGGTGATAAAGTTAGTGTCTCTGTTTGAAGCGGTGCTCAAGGGTGCCCTCTGGACTGGAGGTGGGTGGGTGTCGACGTGACATTTACAAATTTGTTGCATTTCCATGAAATCCTGCGGAGTGTCGCTCGCTACCACCGTTACTGCCTTGTGTGATGAAGAGAAGAAAATGGCGGCGGCAAAAGCAAGCGGCGAGAGCGAGGAGGGGTCCCTCAGCCTGACAGCCGAGGACAGGGAGGCGCTTGGTAGATTGGACAGGTATGGTCCGTCAACACCTGCCCGGTTGGCTACGGACGGGCTGGCGCCACTCTCCCGGAAGGTCCAAGCGCAGCTTGCTCGCGGTGGCAACTGGGGGTCACCTCGGTTTGGCGCTCATCGAGCCCTCGTTGCAATCCAGGACTGGGGCTAGGGAAGGGACGGGCCAGTGGCTTTTCCCGGACGTTAACAAGCCGCGTATGTCTCTCCCAACAGCCGACTCTTCGGATTCCTGAGCCTTCACGAAGATGGCGCCAGGACGAAGACCCTGCTCGGCAAGGTATGACAAACTGGGCGGACCGAAGATGGGACACAGTCTTTTCTGCCTGACCACCTATCCCCAGTCCCCGCGTCCACTGCTGGGCCATCATTCTCTGTGGCCGCCAACGATGGCTGAGGGGCATCCTGAAAACTATATTTTGCATTTGCTCTTCCTTTACCCTGGATACCTTCTACTCCGCCTTGCCAAATCCTCCCTTGTAGTTTGAGGAAAGGAGACCGCAGCACGTTGGAGCAGGGCTCAGCAGGGTCGACAACATTGCTTGTTATTTCAGGACTTTTTGGTTAGGCCAGTGATCCCTGAATTTTATCTTCGCAGGTCGTGACTGTATACAGAATTTTCAAAATTTACGACTTACCTTCTACTTTTTTTTTCTTTCTTTCCTTTTTCTTTTTTCTTCTTTTGACAGTCAGCTCGTGATGTCTAATTTAACCACAAGTTTTAGTCTTTCTTATATCCCTGGTCTCCGAAGGGGTAAGTTTCAGATATTTACGGCGGTGAAGAAGTTTGCATTGAGTATTTGACCTGTGTACTGATAGGTGTATGTTTGACCTGAAGTTAAGACATCTGCCTACGTTTGTAGGGCCTACCAGCCACAGAAATAACGCTACGAATGCAATTTCATGAATATGTGTGGGTGTGTCTCCCCCCCCAGGTTTGTTCCTTTAGTGTCAGAGAGGCACTGGGGAAGATTCCTTGTTTGTGTGAAAAATTATTGGCACTGTCATTTAGTTAATGGCTGCTCCTGTCGGCCAAGATGGCGGGAAAATAGTGGGAGGAGAAATCAAGGAGCTTTTGGAGAGGGAGGACATGTAAACAGGGAAATGGTAGCGTGTAGTAGTCTTAAACTCAGTTGGTGTAGTTCCATGATGCTTAATAAAATTTTGCCATTATTTAAAAGTAGAATTCTTGTATCGTTTCCAAGCATTCTTAACCTAGTATTTGTTTGTCAATTGTAGCACATTTACTTATCTCGCGTAAACTATTGCATAAGCCCATGGATTTTAGTCTCTATGTCATTTTTTATGATCTGACTAAAATCTGGTTTAAGTGATATTTGTAAGCTATGGTACCATATACCAAGTACATACATACATCGTAACCGTAAGTGTACAATTTGTATGCAGTTGTTACCATGAAAAGAGGACTGTACACAACAAATGCTGCATCCGTTATGTACTTTATAGTTGAAATTTTGAATTTCACTGTTTATTGCCACAATTGAGAAAGATTAAATTTAATATTAAGAAGATATTATTTGTCATGAATTTTTATCATGAAAATTGTTTTAACATAGTCATTAAGTTCTTTTATCTGTAATCTTTTTATGCTTATTTGTTTTGATGGCAAATAATGACCAGAAAACTAAAGTGTAATAATTTTTTTTAGTAAGTCCAGTCCATTTGACTCATAAATAAAATATGAATTAAACTTTCATTATGTAGTTGCAAATTGCTTCTTGAGAAACATCATTGGCAAAATAGTGATTATCTCTGATATGATTTGAACGATTGTTAGTCTCCTGCCTTAATTAAAAAATTTTTTTAATCTTTAAATATTTTTCTTCAAAAAACTTGAATACTTTCAAACTTGTCATTCCAATGCATTTAAAAATATTTGAGTTAAAAGGAATTTTTTAGAATTTTGGAGTGACTATTGCTAATTTGACTCTGGGTTGATGAAATTGCTTGCATTGATAATAATTGTAGCAAATGTGTTTATTGCTTTGGGTAGGAAGTAGAGAAATAAAAGTAATCTTTTTTATGTGGATAATAATAACATGAGAAAATACTGATTGAGGACTCTAAATTTATGAATGCCAGAGTTCACGTACATTTCCAATCGTTGTGCTTGGTATTAGATTTCAGTTTGAAATGAACTTTTCAGATAGGTTTGAATTTTAAAAAACTATTTTCAAATATTCATTGTGAAGTTGAGCATGTCTTTTTCTTTGGCTTTGATTGCAATAACATTTTAAAGATGAAGAAGTGAAGTTTCATTTTGTTTGGGAAGAATGGTATCTTCATAAAACACTGGGTAATCTTGTATATTGTTAAACTACTATGAATTTTTTGAAATGGAGAAAATATAAACTCAATTATTTTCACCAGGATTTCAGACTCTGGGAATTTCTGCCTACCTAGTTGAGGTCAAAGCTCATTAACCTTAACCTTAAAGTTACTTAAGACAATAAAGTATTCTGGGGTGTGTGCTTTTGCAACCCATAAGTTCTTTCTTTTCTTTTTTTAAAGACAGCTTTATTGAGGTATAATTGATACATGACAAAACTGCTTGTATTTAAAATGGACAGCTTGATTAAATTTTGATGTGTATATATTTGAAGCCATCAGTACAGTCAAGATACTGAACATACGAGGAAGTATTGAATTATTTGGTTTTCTGCTGTAGTCAAGCTAGGCTAAATGAAACAATATCTGTTATTCTGTGGAGTGCTGAGCCATGTTGGTTTCAGAATTCTTATTCTTTGACAGTCTTAGAAACAAATTAGCTTTTGTTTACCAAGATAGGGTTAGTTCATCTTTAGATGAGGATAGATTATGGGCTTGAATAATTCCCAGGCTTACTTTTTCAGCGACGATTTATTTGTATCATGCCTTTGTCTTAGTCCATTTTGTGTTGCTATAACAATACCACAGAGTGGGTAATTTGTAAACAGAAGTTTATTTGGCTCACAGGTCTGGAAGCTGGGAAGTCCAAGATTTTGAGGTCAAATCTGGTGAGGGCCTTTGTGTTGCTTCATTCCATGGGAGTAGATGGAATGAATAAGTGAATGAGCATGAGTGTAGGAGGGGGCTGAACTGGCTTTTGTAACAAACCTGCTGTCCTATAATAAACACACTCCTTGGCAATGATATTAATACATTCATGAGAGGCCTCTTGACCTAATCACCTCTTAAAGGTCCCAGGTCTCAATACGGTTGCATTGAAGATCCAGTTTCCAACATGAATTTTGGGGGACATGTTCAAACAATACTTACTACTCCCTCTCTAAGATAAATTTATCCTACATAGATATAATAAAACATTTTTTCCTTTCTGACAGAAACTGGTCTATCACTAAAACCTTTTGGGCTGAATTTGTTTGTATTAAGATAAAGAGTTTAGTTAAAATAATTAGAATATTAATTACAGTATTCCTTTAATGTAATGTTAGAGGCCTCGGGAACGCATAGCTGCTCTTGTTTATTTCAGAGTATCTGTGTCAGTTTTAAGTTTGATTTAGATCTGTTAGGGAATTTTTGGGTGGTAATTAATCAGAAGGATTAATAGGAAAGTTATAGTTAGTTTATTCTTCAAAAATATGTGTACCCTAGGGAATATTTTTTAAAGTTTTTGAATAATGCAAGAAATTTAAGATGTATTAAAATGTGTATTTTTCTAGATTTGATTTGCTTACATGTAAGTGGTTAGAGAAAAACCTATTAAATGGTTTCAGAAGTGTTTATATTATAATGTTTGAATGATGATATTTAAGATCATCTTGCATTGTATGTACTTTCTATTTTTGAATAGTTAACAAATATATTTATTTCCAATTCTAAAGGAGATCGATGTTTGAGTTAAAAAAAAAGCAATAATAGAATAATGTCATGTTTTGTTACTTAGAAATTAAGTGTTTAATTTGATATGTTAAAAGAAAAAAAGTATTTTCTAGTTAGTCTTCTAACAAGTATGTTATTTCCATATTTCTTGGCAAAGTCTTATGTTGGCACTATACAGTCACATTACTATAAAATTTTTGTACAACACTGGTCATACTGATCAGAAGAGATTATAGAAATTATTTTCATATCTGGGAATAATTCAGATTATTTATTTATTTATTTACTTATTTTTTTGGTGGCAGCCGGCACAGGGGTCAAACCTAGAAATTTGGTGTTTATCTGCACCTTGTGCTAACCAACTAAGCTAACTGGGCAGCCTGGGCACAATTCAGAACTGTGTGATTATAAACATGTATTTTTTTGTCTTGGTTTACTTTTTCATAAATAGCTAGCTCTTTTTCCTGATCAAATTTCAATGACTAGAAAACATTTAACTGCAGTTATTTAAATGACTGGATAAAACTTTTACTTGACATGAATTTTTGTGTCTCAGGTGATAAAATTTTTTTAATAGGCTTCACATTACAGTGGTTTATAAATAGAACCAAAATGAAGTTTTAGTGCTTGGCTAAGTACAGTATGAAATAGATTTTTTGTCTGATATTATTTAATTTTTAGTTTTGATGTTTATTTTTGCAACCCATTGTGATGCTTTGAGTTCTTTGAAACATTCTAATGAATAATACCATTTTTTTAAAAAATGAGGTACTCTGGAGTTAATTTGTGTTAGGAAAAGTCCATAAGATTTTTTTTGAGTTAAAATACTTAGGTCTGAATTATGTACATACTTATAGACTAGCTAATGGAAGTTGTATAATGAATGCCATCCATGGGTGCCAGGCTTTTATGTAGGTAATACAGAGATAAGATAGATTGATTAAATAAACCCCTAAGTGATAGGATGATTAATAGAAGAACATCAGTGCAGAAGAAATATGAAGTACTTTAAAATTTCACACTAAATATTGGTTTAACAACTTAATAGTTTTAATGGCTTTTTCTTAGTAGAATAGAGTTGTTTCTTGAAGTTTATTATTATTTTTACTTACACGATAGCAGTTCATCTAATGCTATATAGAAAAGCATGATTTAAAAATTCAGATTTTAGCTCTTAGCACATGTTCAAACGATAATCTGCTTCCTGTTCTCTTCTCTGATCTCATTTTGTAATGTTTGCTCGCATTGTTCTTAACTGGGGTCCTCAAATGAGTGAACGCTGGTTCTTATAGGTCAGTATAAGAAATTGATTGACAAAATTTTGGAAAGATTCTCAGGAATACTTAAGAATGGACTTCTTCCAGAATAAATAACTCTGAGGTGAGGGAGAGAGAAGACTTGTAAACTTTTTACTTCATGTTTTTATATAGGCTGTTTTATGTTCCTTTTATGTTTTTACATTGGCAAGTATTACTTCATTTGTTATGATTAAATACAGCTTAAAGAAAATTGACCATCTTAATCATATTTTAGTTGGGCAGCAATCACCACCATTCATCTCCAGAAATTTTTCATCTTGTAATGCAAACTAAACCTGTTAAATAATAACTTGTCGTTCCTCCCTACTCTCAGTCCCTGGCACCTACCATTCTGCTGTCCACTCTGTGATTTTGATTACCATAAATACCTCATTTAAGTGGAATCATACAATATTTGTCTTTTTGTTACTGGCTTATTTTTCACACAATGTCCTCAAGGTTCTGTCATGTTGTAGCATATGTCAGAATTTCCTTCCTCTTTAAGGCTGAATAACATTCCATTGTTTGTGATTACATGGTAAATCACACATTGCTTATGTGATCATTCCTCAGTGGACACTTGGGTTGACTACATGTTTTAGCTACTGTGAATAATGCATGGATTTGCAGTCCCTGCTTTCAGTTTTTTTGGGTACGTAACCAGAAGTAGAATTACTAGATCAAATGGTAATTCTATTTCTAATTTTTGGAAGAACCACCATACTGTTTTTCACAGGTGCTGTACCATTATGCAGTTCTATTAATAGTGCACAAAGGTTCCAGTTTCTCTACATACTTGCAAACACTTTATGTTTTTTGTTTCTTGTTTTTTGCTGAACATAGCCATCCTAGTGGGTGTGAGGTGGTATCTTGTAGTTTTTGATTTGTGTTTCCCACATGATTAGTCATGTTCAGAATCTTTTCATGTGCTTATTGGCTATTTGTATATGTTCTTTGGAGAAATTTTTATTTAAGTCCTTTGCCTACTTTTTAATTTTTTTAAATTGAGTTACATATGTAACAACTTAAACATATTCTAATTTTTTAATCTCTCATCAGATATATGTTGATTTCTAGTTTCATTTTGTTGTGGTCACAGAAGATAACTTGTGTATTTTCAGTTTTCTTAAAATTTTTAATATTTATTATGTGTCCTAACTTGTGGTCTGTCCTGGGTTTCTTCTTCCTTTTGTGCTTCGGAAGAATGTATATTCTGGTGTAGCTGGGTGGTGTGTCTGTTAGGTCTGTTTGGTATATAGTGTTTTTACGGCCTCTGTTTTCTTAGTTGATCTTCTCTCTAGTGGTCTTGGCCATAGCAGAAAGTATGATATTGAAGTCTCCTATTATTTTGTTGTTGTCTTTTCTGTTTTCAGCTGGATTGCTAAGTGCATGTCTAACTGTTATGTATTCTTGGTGGATTGACCCTTTTATCACTTTTAGTGTTCTTCCTTGTCTCATGACAGTTTTTTTCTTTTCTTTTCTTTTTTTTTTTTTTTGTCTTTTTCGTGACCGGCACTCAGCCAGTGAGTGCACCGGCCAGTCCTATATAGGATCCGAACCGTGGAGGGAGCGTCGCCGCGCTCCCAGCGCCGCACTCTCCCGAGTGTGCCACGGGCCTGGCCCATGACAGTTTTTTTCTTAAAGTGTGTTTTGTCATGTATAAGTGTGGCTACCTCTACCCTTTTTAAGTTCCTGTTTACATGGAATATCATTTCCCATCTTTCACTTTTAGCCTATGTGTGTACTTTGATTTGAAGTGAGTTTTTTTTGTAGGTAGTGTATAGTTGGATCTTATTTTTTAATCCATTCATCCAGTTTATGCTTTTCATGGGTATGTTTATCCATTTACATTTAAAGTAATTACTGACAGGGAAGGACGTACAAATGTGATTTTGTTAATTGTTTTTCTTTCTGTCTTGTAACTTTTTTGTTCTTCTCTTCCTCTCATTCCCTTCCTTTGTGTTTTTTAGGATTTTTTTGTAGTGGTGAGTTTTAATTCCCTTTGCATTTTACTGATGCTTTCTTTGTAGTTACCATTGCAATTATATAACACATCATAAAGTTGTAACAGTCTATTATAAACTGATTTGACTTTAATTGCTCATAAAAACTAGCTTTTTTCATCTCTTTCCACTTGCTACTCTACGTTTTTATACTGTGTTCATGAACTTGGATTTATAATTACTTTTTAAGCTTTAAAAATTAGATAGCAGATTTATCAGTGATTTACTCACCTATATTACAATTCTATAGAGTTCTATATTTGTCTATATATTTAACTTTGGTAGGGAATTTTTAATTTTTATTTGGTTTTGTGTTGCTGGCTAATATCCTTTTGCTTCAACTTATAGAACTTTTTTTAGCATTTCTCATAGGGTAGGTCTAGTGCTGATGAACCCTTTCAGCTTTGTTTATCTGGGGAAGTCTTATATTCTCCAAGCCTGAGAATCCAGATAGAGGTTTCATGGGGCTGTGTTCCAGTGAAACTTTATTTACAAAAACTGGCATTTGATATAGTGCTCCTTGTATATGCACATTATTGTCCTGTGGATCTGCATTACCATCTGGAATTGTTTTTTCTGCCCATAGGGCAGTTCTTTCTCATAAGGTAAGTCTGCTATCAGTTAGTCTTTTACTTTAGTTTTTTTGAGAATGTGATTATTCTGCTTTTTAATAAAATGTTATGACTGGATATAGAATTCATGGGTAATTTTTTCATTAAATATGTCCCTCCAGTGCATTTATCTGTTGTTGCTTGAAAGATTTTCACTTTTCCCCCTAGCTTTTAGCATTTTTGTCCATAAATTTGCTTGGGTGTGGTTGGATTTATTTTTATTGTATTTAGATTTTCTTGAGTTTCTTGGATCTATAACTTAACTTTTAAAAAATTGAAGTTGGGAGGAGGTATTTTTCTGCTATCTTTTTTCTCTTTCTCCCTGGGACTACCATTACATTTAGTTTGTAATACTTGACATGACCTCAAAAGGTATCTGAAGCTCTTATTTTTGTTCAATGTGGTTTTATTTTTGGTTGGACAATTTCTGTTGACGTATCTTAATGTTAACTGATTTTTCTGTTACATCTATTGAGTATGTCTACTTTCCTTTTCTTCATTTCAATTATTGTGATTTTTAGCTCTATTGTGTGGATTGTAGAACACATTAAAAATTGCAGTTCTTAAGTTTTCTGTGATCTCACTAAGATTCTCTTGGGTCTTCCTTGTGTGTGTGTGTGATTTCTCAGTCAGCCAGGAATGGATTGGAGAGCTTCCTTTGACCATCACTGGTTTTCGTATTTCTAGGATCTCTCCTTTAAAACATTTAACTGGTATGCTGCTCTGCGCAAATTTGGGTTGCAAACTCAGGCTAGTGAAGCTATGGATTTTTTCCACTCATTTCCACATTTGTCACTTTTTGGTTTTTCACTGGCATCCTGAGTCACATCTATCTCTTCTGGCAGCAAATCTACTTATTTCTTACCTGCTAAGTCAACATTGTAGTGTTGAGGCTTTAGCACCTTTTCCAGAATAATAAAAGCTTCTCAAGTTTTGTTTCCCTTTGGTCTATTTTCAGTTTCCTGATGTTTTTGTTAACTTTGAAATTTGTGTATTTTTTTTTCTTTCCACTTCTTTCTATTTCTCTTCTTCTTCTTCCTCCCTTCTCTTCTTTTTTGTAGAGGATGTTTACCTCTGCCTTTCATGCAGTCCTTACTGGAAGTACTCTTTTCAGGACATTGCATTTTAAAAAAAATTTATTTATTTTTTGTTTTTTTGTAGGATATTGCATTTTGTGTTAGGGAAGAAAATTTATGTAAAGCATTGGGACTAGCATAGTGAGGGCTTATTACAAGATAAATATTAACATCCTGAATATGACATTTAAGTTTGAACTCGGGCAGTGGTTTAGAAATGCAGAGAGAGGACGAAGCAGTTGGAAGCACTCACTGATCTGCTTTGTGTCAGTGAAGATTAGTTTACATTTCTGGAATTTTATGTAAATGGAATTATATAAAATATATTCAGATCTGTGGGTTCCATATGTGTGAATTCAACTACAGATCAAAAATATTTTTTAAAAAGTGGTGCCTGTATTGAACATAGTCTAAAATTTCATGCCATTATTCCCTGAAAAATATGGTGCAACAACTTTTTATGTGGCATTTACATTGTATTAAATATTGTTAAGTATTCTAGAAATTTAAAGTAAATAGGAGGATGTACATAGCTTATATAGCAATGCTACCCCATTTTATATCACCTACTTGAGCATCTATGGATATTGGTATCTGAGGGAGGCCCTGGAACCAACCCCTGTCATGATGGATGACTATGTGTTTTAGTTTTTCTCCTTTCCCTCATCTTATTTTCAGATTCGACCATTTTTTTTCTCATGTCAATAACAATTCACTTATTCTTGAAAAAATGAGCAACTTATCATATGCTTATTTGCTCTATCTTCTTTGAAGTGCTTGGTCAGATCTTTTCCCATTTTTTTAAAATTACATTTTTTTTCCTTACTGAGTACTGAAAGTTTTTTAAAAAGTGTATATATTCTGATTTGGGTTCTTTATCTGATATGTTATTTGTAAAATGTTTCTCCCACTTTCTCTCTCTATTGTTTTGTGTATTTTGAAGAGAAGTTTTCAATTTTATGATGTTCACTTCATTATTTTTCTTCTATAGATTTTAAAAAATCTTTTAAAAATGATTTTTATTGCTTTTATTGCTTTTCCAAAAGGTCTTTTTGCCTAGAGCAAGATCAGAAAAATAGTCTCATATGTTTTCTTATACAGGCATATGTCAGAGATATTGTGGGTTCTATTCTACTGCAATACAGTGATTATTGCAAGAAAGCCAGTAACAAATTTTTTGGTTTCCGAGTACATATAAAAGTTATATTTACAGTAAACTGTAGTATATTAAGTGTGCAATAAAATTATGTCTAAGAAAGCAGTGTGTATACCTTAATTTAAAAATATTGTATTGCTAAAAGAATGCTATCGTCTGAGCCTTCTGTAATTGTAACCTTTGTGCAGGTGGATGGTATACCTCAGTGCTGGTAGCTGCACACTGATCAGGGTGGTGGTTACTGAAGGATGGGGTGGCTGTGGCAAGTTTCTTAAAATAACTCAACAACGAAGTTTGCTGTGTCAATTGACTCTTCCTTTCACAAAAGGTTTCTCTGTAGTATGCAATGCTGTTTATAGCATTTTATCTGCAGTTGAACTTTTTTCCAAATTGGAATCAGTCCTCTCAAACCCTGACATGGCTTTATCATCTAAGTTTATGTAATATTCAGGATCCTTTGTTGTCATTTAAGCAGTGTTCATAGCATCTTCACTAGGAGTATATTCCTCTCCAGAAACCACTTACTTTGCTCATCCATAAGAAGCAATTCCTCATCTGTGGAAATTTACTGTGAGATTGCAGCAATTCAGTCACATCTTTAGGCCCCACTTCTAATTCTAGTTCTCTTGCTGTTTCCCCCACATCTGCAGTTACTTCCTCCACTGTAGTCTTAAACCCCTGAAAGTCATGCATGAAGGTCGAAATTAACTTCTCCAAACTCCTGTTAATGTTGATATTTTGAACGTGAATTACAAAAATATATTTTTTTTAAATAAAAACAATCCCACAGCATTTATTGTTATCTGGTAATAACACAAGGGTAATCAAAACAATAGGAGCAGATGTTTCAGAACTATACTCCCATAAAAGGATACCTAAAAAACAAATTGTATTGCCTTCTCAACAGTTTTCACTTCATTGATCACTTCTAGTTGGAAACACTTCGTAGCAGAGTAATATCATCTCCTTTTAACATGATTTGACCCAGTTGTTTTCTTGACTTTGTTTTAGAATGAATCTCTTCTGCATCATGTAATATAAGGTTCATATACTCATCAAAACCAATAATACAGCCCTCTATCCACATATTCATTTGCTCATAGAGCCACACCTGAATCCAGGATCTATTTTGCAGGTATCTGAAGATGAGCTTGATTGGTTGTACCATCACTTTCTGCACTTTCTGGCCCTGGCCACAGTACGCCATGGTGGAGTCTCACAAAGACCACCCTGACCCACAGCTACCACAGAAAGTAACCGAATTACGAATGTTTTTAATGGCATCTAGAATGGTTAATCATTCCCAGAAGGTTTTCAATTTATTTTGCCCAGATCTATCAGAAGATTCACTATCTATGGTAGCTATAGCCTTACAAAATGTATTTCTTAAATAATAGGACTTGAAAGTTGAAATTACTTCTTAATCCTTGGGCTGTAGAATGGATGTTGTGTTAACAGTAATGAAAACAACATTAATCTGCTAGTACTTCTCCATTAGAGCTCTTGGGTACAAGAGCCCAGGTGCATTGTGAGTGAGCAATAACACTTTTTTTTTTCTTGTCGCTTTTGTGACCAGCACTCAGCCAGTGAGTGCACAGGTCATTCATATATAGGATCCGAACCCGCGGCGGGAGCGTCGCCGCACTTCCAGCGCTGCACTCTACCGAGTGTGCCACGGGCTCGGCCCAGCAATAACACTTTGAAAAGGATTTTTTTTCTGAATAGTGTTCTCAACAGTGGGCTTAAAATGTGCAGTAAACTGTGCCATAAGCAGATGTGCTGTCATCCAGGCTTTGTTTTTTCATTTATAGAGCACAGACAGAGTAGAGCTGGCAGAATTCTTAAGGGCCATAAGATTTTTGAAATGGTAAATGGACTTTGATTTCAGTTTAAAGTGACCAGCTGTGTTAGCTCCTAACAAGAGTCATAGGCATTGACTTCTCTCTAGCTATGAATGTCCTAGATGGCATCTTTTTCCAATAGAAGGATATTTCATCTACACTAAAAATCTGTCTTTTAGTGTAGGCACTTTCATCAATTATCTTAGCTGGATATTCTGGAACACTTGTTCAGCTTGTACATCAGCACTTGCTGCTTCACCTTCCACTCTTATGTATGGAGATGGCTACTTTTCTTAAACCTCGTGTACTAATAATCTCTGCTAGTGTAAGCTTTTCTTCTGCTGCTTCCTTACCTCTCTCTGCCTTCATAGAATTAGAGAGAGTTAGGGCTTTGCACAAGCTTACACTTGGCTTAAGCAACTGTTGTGGCTGGTTTGATCTTCTATCCAGACCACTAAACCTTTCTCAATATAAGAAATAAGAATGTTTTTGTTTCTTATCATTCACTGGAGTAGCACTTTAAATTTCCTTCAGTACTTTTCCTTTGTAGTCACAACTTGGCTAAGTAGAGGCCATTGTAGGGTTAATTGGCCTAATTTCAATATTGCTGTTGTGTCTGAGGGAATGGGAGGGGCTGGGGCAGAAGGAAGGCTGAGGAGTGGAACTGTCAGAACACAGATTTGTTGCTTAATTTTCTCATTTTATAAGGATGCTGATAGTGGCATCTCAAAAAATTATACTAGTAATCTCAAAGATCTGTGATCACAATCAGCACAACAGTTATAATAACAGTGAAAAGTTAGAAGTATTGTTAGAATCACCAAACTCTGACACAGACATGAAGTGAGCACATGCTATTGGAAAAATGGAGGCTATAAATACTTGCTACAAACCTTCAATTTAGAAAAAATGCAATATCGGTGAAGTGCAGTAAAGCAAGTGCAATAAAATGAGCCATGCTTTTAATGTTTTGTTGTATGTTTTTACTCAGGTGTGTGATCTATTTGTAGCTAATTTTTGCATGTAGTGCAAGGTTGGATCCAAAACTCACTTTTTTTAACAAATAGATTTTCACTTGTTCCAGCATTATTTGTTGAAAAGGGACTTTTTCCAGGGAATTGCTTTAGTTTATTATTCAGTAAGCAATAGTGCGTATATTCTGAGAAATGCATCATTAGGTGATTTCATCATTGTTTGAACATGGTACAGTGTACTTACACAAATCTAGATTGTATAGCCTAATACACATCTTGGCTATATAGTATAGCTGTTATAATCTTATGGGACCACCATGGTATGTTTTTGTCTGTTTTGTAAGATTGAAATGTCATCATGCAGCTTATGACTGCTTTTGGTTGTCCTTTTGATTTCTATTTTTACCCGTTGTAATGTGTTACGTAGCATCCAAATATTTGGGGTTTTTAGATAGGTTTCTGTTACCAATTTTTAATATAACTCCTTTGGTTAAAGAATATACTTGGCATGAATTCACTACTTTTACAATGTATGTATTGAGATTTATTTTATCATCTTTCTCAGTGAGTATTTTGCTTTTACTTGAGAAAAATTGCGTATTGCTCCTGCTGGGTGGAGTGGTATGTAAACGTCAGTTAGGGCGTTGATTGATTGTGTTTTTCAAGGACTTCAACAGTGTTTGAAAGTTAATTTTTTTTTTTTTTTAGGTCTGTCTGTCAGTAATTGAGAAATGGGTATTGCAGTCTCTGACTGTAACTATTGGTTGGTCTGTTTCAACTCTTGGTTCTGTCACCTTTGCTTCATGTATTTTTGTTGCATGGATTTTAGAATTGTTAGGGCCCCTAGGAAATTTGATCTCTATCATTACTAAATTGTTCTTTTTTCATGGTTATAGTTTTGAAATCAACTTTATCTGATGTTAAAATAGTCATTAAACTTTCTTTTTTGTAAAACTGGGTTGGTATATATAATTTTAGTGCTGGCATAGTACTAATTATTTCATGTATACTATGAGTCTTTAAATTTATAGATTTAAATTATAGAAGCAAATTTCTATAGTTAGTGGTATATTTTGACCTTTGAGAATTATTTCATCTGACAATCTCTGCTCTTAATATAGTCACATTTAATGTGATTATTGAGATAATGGGGTTTTAGTCAACATTCTCAGTGTTTGTTTTGCACTTGTTAATTTTTCCTCTTTTCTTTTTCTGATTTCCCTTGGATTAGAGTATTTTTTAGTGGTTCAGTTTTATCTTTTTCCTGATCTGGTTAGGTATAACTTTTGAAATACTTTGTAGCATTAATAGTATCTATTTTTATATTGCATCATTATGTAACGGTATATGAACAGTAGTTGATAATCTTAAGGGGTATCTTCTAGCAAAAGTTGGTGTCTTTGTGCTGCTATATGTGTAGTGTAAGAGCTTCTGTTGCTTCCTGGCCTTCAGATATCATTATCAAAAATTTTATATATGTCATAAAATCCATAAAACTTTGTATCTATTTTTACTTTTAATAGGTATTTAGGCAATAGGAATATTTATATTTACGAGCAGTTAATCTCTGGTGCTCCTCATCCCTTTGTTCAGGTCCAAGATTTCTAGCTGATTTTTCTTTCGTTTGTGCTTTAAAGAGGACTTTCTTTAACATGATACACTCTTTCAACTTTTATATGATCAAAAAAATTTTTAACCTTTGTTTAGAGAATATTTTTTTTAAACTGGTGTAGAATAAGTATGAAATTATATTATATTTAGTTTTCTATTTTATAAATGTGTCTTAGAGATCCTTCTATTAGTACCTATAAAAGGGTTTCTTTTTGTTAATGGTTATATAACATTCCATTTTATGTCAGTTTATTTAACTAGTACTTGATTGTGGACCTAGCTTAAAATTGTGGACCTAGCTTTTTTTTAAAATTAGCTTTAGGGCCGAGCCCGTGGCGCACTCGGTAGAGTGCTGCGCTGGGAGCGCGGCGACACTCCCGCCGCGGGTTCGGATCCTATATAGGAGTGACCGGTGCACTTACTGGCTGAGTGCCGGTCACAAAAAAATGACAAAAAAAAAAAAAAAAAAAAAAAAAATTAGCTTTAAAAACATTTTTTTTATTATTTGTTATTACCAAATTCATTATTACAAATTGTGATATTTCTTTATGCCTTTTACCTCACCTATCACTCCCCAAACCCCCTCTCTCTCCCACTCACCCATCTATATCCTTAGGTTTGTTCTCTTCTTCTAAAAGTTCAACGTATTGTTGTGGTCTTTTCTTTCTTTCTATCTCCTTCCTTCCTTCTGGATTCCTAGCACCCAGGATATGTGCTATTCCTCTTTCCATGTCTGGCTTATTTCACTTAACATAATTTTCTCCAGGTTCATATATCTTGCTGCAAATGGCATAATTTCATTCTTTTTTATGGCTGAGTAGTATTCCATTGTGTATATATACCACAAAACTTAGGTTAATTTCATATTTTGGTTATTGTAAATGGATCTGCATTAAAGGTGGGAGTGCAGGTATCCCTTCAACATGATGATTTCCATTCCTTTGGATATATACCCTGAAGGTGGGTTTGTAAGATCATATTGTCGTTCTATCTGTAGTTGTTTGAGGAACCTCCACACTGTTTTCAGTAATGGCTGTGCTAATTTGTGGTCCCAGCAACAGTGTGAAGAATTTTCCTTTCCCCACATCCTCACCAGCATTTGTTCTCTATCTTTTCTCCATTTAGGATGATATTGGTGATTGGTTTATAGTAAATGGCTTATACTGAATTGAGATAATTTCCTTCTATACCTAATTTGCTGAGTCTTTGTCATGAAGGGATATTGAATTTTTGATGAATGCTTTTTCTGCATCAGTTGAGGTAATATGTTTTTGTTTTTGTTTCTGTTGATGTGGCATATCACATTTATTGGCTTGAGTATGTTGAACTATTTTGCATTCCTGGGATGAATCCAACTTGATCATGGTGTATAATTTTTTTGATATGCGGCTGTATTGTGGTTGCTGATATTTTGTTGAGGATTTTTGTTTCTATGTTCATCAAGGATATTGGCTTATAATTTTCTTTCATGTTGTATCTTTGTCTGGTTTCAGTATCAGGGTGAAGCTGGCCTCATAGAATGAGTTTGGGAGAATGTCTTCTGTTGCAATTTTTAAGAAAAGTTTGAATAGAAGTGGTATTAATTCTTCTTCAAAGGTTTGATAGAATTCAGCTGTAAAGCCATCCGGCCCTGGGCTTTTCTTTGTTGGAAGATTGCTGATTACTGCTTCAGTTTCATTGCTTGTTATCAAAATGTTCAGGTTCTCTATTTCCTTTTGGTTCAGTCTTGATAGTTTGTATCCATAAATTTATCGATTTCCTTGTATTTGTTGGCATATAGTTGTTTATAGTAATCTCTAATGATTTTTTATATTTCTGTGGTATCAGATGTAACGTTTCTCTTTTCATTTCTGATTTTTATTATTTAGGTCTTCTCTTCTTTTTTTTTTTTTTTTTTTTGTTAACCTAGCTAATGGTTTGTCTATTTTATTTATCTTCTCAAAAAACCAACTTTTTGTTTCATTGATCTTTTGTATTGTTTTTACGGTCTCTATTTTGTTTAGTTCTGCCCTGATCTTAATTATTTCTTTCTGTATACTACTTTTAGAATTGGATTGTTTTTGGTTCTTTGAGGTGTAGTGTTAGGTCTTTTGTTGTTTATTTGAAGTTTTTCTGATCTTTTGATGTAAGTGTTTATTGCAATAAACTTCCCTCTTAGTACTGCTTTTGCAGTATCCCACAGGTTTTGGTATGATGTATCTTTATTTTCATAGTTTCAAGAATTTTTTTGATTTCTTCTTGGTCCCATAGGTCATTCAGGAGTCTCTTGCTTAGTTTTCATGCACGTTGGTAGTTTCTAGAATTTCACTTATTATCAATTTCCAGTTTTAACCCATTGTGGTCTGAAAAGATACTTGGAAAGATTTCAGTTTTTAAAAATTTGCTGAGAACTGGTTTGATTTTTAAAAATTTGCTGAGAATTGACTTGTTGTCTATTCTCTAGAATGTACCATGTGCTAATGAGAAGAATATGTATTCTGTTGTTGTTGGATGAAATGTTCTGTAGGTATCTGCTGGGTCTAGTTGGTCTAAGGTATAGTTTAAATCTTGTGTTTCTTTGTTGATTTGTTGCCTGGATGATCTGTCCAATACTGCGAGAGGGGTTTTCAGGTCATCTGCTATTATTTTAATAGGGTCTGTCTTTTTTTTTAGGTCTAAGAGTGCTTGCCTTACATATCTGGGTGCTCCAGTGTTGGGTGCATACATATTTATGATTATTATGTCTTCTAACTGGATAGATTCCTCTATCATTATATAATGGCCTTCTTTGTTTTCTTTTATGGTTTTTGGTTTGAAGTCTTTTTTATCCTATATAAGAATAGCCACTTCTACTTGTTTTTGGTTTCCATTTGCATGTTATATCTTTTTCCATCCCTTAATTTTAGTCTGTCTGTGTCTTTATATGTGAAGTGGGTCTCTTGTAGACAGGACATAGTTGGATCTAATTTTTTAATCCAGTCAGTCTGTGTCTTTTGAATGGGGACTATAATCCCTTTACATTTAGGGTTGTTATTGATAAGTATTGCTTTACTCTTGTCATTATGTTGCTTTCTATTTACTTATTTATTTATTTATTGCTTTTGTTGAGCAGGTGCTATGTTTTTTTTTTTTTTGTTTGTTTTTTTGCAGCTGGCTGATATGGGGATCTGAACCCTTGACCTTGGTGTTTTAAGTAACACTAAGCTCTAACCAACTGAGCTAACTGTCCATATGTTGCTTTTGTTTAAATATTTTAAATATTATTTATTCCTTTCTTCCCCTTTTGTTTTTCATCTTCAAAATTAGTTGTGGTTTTTAAGTGACTTTTGGAATATTTATAGCTTTTTTTTTTAAACAATTTGCTTAAACAAAATTTGATATGTGCAAATTATTAGAAGTATAGTAATTGAATTAAAAGGTAGGTACATTTGTATTTAGTTAACTATATTGCCATATAATCTTTGACAAAATTTGTAACAATTTGTATTCTCACTGGGAACATATGACAATAACTCCCTTTTATCTCTGTTAACTGTGTTTTTAGAAAAAAGTCATCATACTTTGCTTTTGTTGTTCTGGTATGAGTAAAGTTAAATATTTTTTCATGCGTAGAAGAGTCTTTTCAAATTGTTTATTATGTGTTTTTCTCCATTTTATAAACTGACATGTTTTCTTGTTTTGTTATCAGTGTGCCCTGCTCTAGTCCTTCAATAAGCCCATCACGCATCTTTACCATGTCATCTATAGGCACTTTTTCTATAGTGTTAAAAATGCCATTTTTTTTTTTTTTTTTGTCTTTTTCATGACTGGCACTCAGCCAGTGAGTGCACTGGCCAGTCCTATATGGGATCCGAACCCGCGGCGGGAGCGTCGCTGCGATCCCAAGCGCTGCACTCTCCTGAGTGCGCCACGGGGCCGGCCCAAAAATGCCATTTCTTATGTAAGGAGGTCAGATGTCATTTTTTTCTCACTTGACATATGGAATCCTAAGTCACCACCTTGTTCATCACCTTCACTGAATGTAGTGGCAGGCCAGAAGTTGTGCCAGGCATGCACAAGTGTGGCTTTAGTCACTGTGTTCCAGATGTTGGCAACAGCATATATGGCATCCTTCACTCTATTCTCCTTTTTAAATCCTTCTACACCCACACCACTGTTCACTGCTGCTGGCATGATGTTCTTTTTCTATTTACTCTTCATTGATCTAAGGATACCCTGGTCATGTCACTGAATTAATGAAGTCACATTTGGGAGAAAGTACATGGCATAAACATTATTTTTGATGAGAATTGCAGCTGGAGGATGAGCCAAACAGTTGTTAAGGAATACACAATCTGGCAGTTGGCATCCAGTCCAGCTGTCCCACACCGAGTAAGAACTGCTGGTACAAAATTTAAGTGTAAGTCAGTCAGAAAAGATATCTCTGGTGATCCATGCCTTCTTGCTAACATAATAATGGATTGACAAAAAATTTATTACTTGAAAACAGTGAGGAAGCAAGCTTTTACCTATCTTAGCAAGTTTTACATTTACGCATGCCTGTTGTATTAGCACATATGAGCAGAGTTATTCTGTCCTTGGCATCCTTAATTCCTGTAGGCTTTGTCACATCAGCTGTAGTCAGTATCTTCCTGGGGCAATAACATCAAAACAGTGATGTTTCATCAGCATTATAGACTTGATGTGACATCACATTTTCACGATCAGTGATACTTTATCACTACAAATTTTTAAACATTTAATGCTGTGTCTTTTCTTAAATTTCTGCACCCAGCCTGTTAAATATTCACATTTTCCTTCCAGTTTTCAGTTCATTGTGGTAGATCTTTGCTTGTTTTATGATCAGCAGATGCTGATGAATTCACTCTTTTAATACATGATTAAGATCTTCATTCTTAGCTTTAGGCAGTGGCTTTCTTTTTTTCATTTACTTTTGTTTATCACTTTAAGCATGGAACTTCAATAGCTTTTCCTTCTGTTTATTTGGTCATATATGGTAGTCATTCAACATCATACTGTTCTGTAAGATATTTTATACTTACACTGCTATTCACTTTCTCCAGCAGCTTGACTTTCTGTGTGCTATAGGTGAACTGCAGTGCTTCTTCTTCTAATGACTCTCACTCGTAGGCGTATCTCAGGCCGTTCTAACATTTTCAACAATATCTTTAGACCACAGAGCAGAAAATAGGTAAAAAAAAAAAAAACAAAAAAAACCCCCACAGTGAGTAATGTGCATATGTCTTGGCCTTATGCAGGTTATGGTGGGGAACTTGCTCTTGGCATATTTGACTTGCATGCATGCCATTTTATTAATCTTTTGTGAGTGTGCATGTGGTGGGGGAATCCGGGTGAGTGAGAAAGAGATATATTACAGCTGAAGGTGGCCGGAGTATTTTTTCGCTTGGTGACGCTGAGTAAAACTGTGCTGTGTGGCTGTCTCTGTTTTGATTGAGATCTTCATGTACAATAGGTATGGAATTTTCCATTTGTGGCGTCATGTAGGCACTCAAAAATTTTTGGATATTGGAGCATTTTCGGTTTTAGAATTCAGATTAGGGATGCTCATTTTGTATATATTCGGTATTAGTAGCACAAGACTGATAAAGAAAACTTAGATTGAATGAACTCCCTTAAAGAAGTGTATGTAAAGCATGTTTTTCAGTTTTATTTCTAATATACCTGTGTAATGTCACACTCCTTTAGTAAGTAATACATTGTAGTGGTAGTTTGAGGGAGGGCAGAGGCCAGTTGAAGGGTTTATAAGGCAGCATACTTGGAATGTTGTGTAAGTAAAATTTGGAATTGTTCTCCTACATTTGTTTCTGAGACCTCTCTCCTGTGCAGAAACAAGAGGGACTAATAAAGAATCTTTAGGGTGTATTAGATTGCTAGGGCAATGAAAACACATTTTGTATCTTCAAATTTATAGTAATTTCTGGAATTTCAAAGCACATTCAAACTTTTAATTATTTTCAGTGACTGTGATTTGGTACTAAATATACATGTATTTAGGTGTCTAAGAGTGGAATAGAAACTAAAAATAATCCTCTTGTAAGTCTTACTGAAAGGATGTTGAGTCATCCCAGAATAGTCTTAGCTATAGTAGGTCTTTAAGCTTTTTTTTTTTTTTTTTTTTGGCTTTTTCATGACTGGCACTCAGCCAGTGAGTGCACCGTTCCCTATATAGGATCCGAACCCGCAGCGGGAGCGTCGCCACGCTCCCAGCGCCGCACTCTCCTGAGTGCGCCACGGGCTCGGCCTGTCTTTAAGCTTTTTATTGAGTATTTATGTATATGCTTTAGGTACATAATATTTTTACTCTGTATTTACAATGTCCTCATCAAAGTGGGAAAAAGGTGAAGGCATTCTGTGTGGGGACTCTATCCAACAACCAA
Organism: Cynocephalus volans; assembly: GCF_027409185.1. NCBI lineage: Eukaryota > Metazoa > Chordata > Mammalia > Dermoptera > Cynocephalidae > Cynocephalus > Cynocephalus volans. The sequence goes on from NC_084479.1 coordinate 3,402,237, forward strand.
TTTTCTCATCACAACAAAATCTCCAGAGGAGGTTAGAGGTTTTTGGTAATAATGGGAAATCCTAGTTCCTAAGTGCTAGAATCCTTTGTGCTAGTTCCTTTGACCTCAGGTGCTTTTTTCAGAGGCACTAACAGCTGGGAGTATTCCTGGGAGTGTACTTTGAGATGGAAGAAATCATATCTACTTCTTTTTTTAGTGGTCCCATTGAAGATACCACTTATGGATGTTTAAATTGGACATTTTGAAAAACTTATTAGGAAACTTGAAAAAATCTTGACAGCATTTGAGCTTGGTTCTTCTCTAAGAACCAGGTAAAGAAACAATTTTTAAGTTCCTGTTGGGTGCTAAGGACTCCAGTAAACACTTATATGTTTTTTAATAAAAGTTTTCTCAGACCAGAGCGTTGTTACAGCTGAGACTGGATGGAAATTTAGTTTTCCACGATCTGTGATTAGTGACAATTTTTTTTTTTTTGTCTTTTTCGTGACCGGCACTCAGCCAGTGAGTGCACCGGCCATTCCTATATAGGATCCGAACCCGCGGCGGGAGCGTCGCCACACTCCCAGCGCCGCACTCTCCTGAGTGCGCCACGGGATCGGCCCTAGTGACAATTTTATTTGCAGTAAACCTCCAGAACACTATTCTTTGTGTTTTAGTAAAATCTTCATTCATTTTTTTCCTTCTTGCAAACTCTTGGAATTTGAAGAAGATTGACCCTCCCACTGCTTCCCCACACTTTTACTGAGGAATAATTGGTATACAAAAAACAGCATGTAATTAATGTATATAATTTGGTGTTGAGACATACTCACTAGTATTCCTGGCATCACAATTCAAGTAATAAACAGAGCTCATCACTTGCAAAAGTTTCATTGTGTCACTTTTTGTTGTTGTTGTAAGAACACTTAACATCAGATCTACCTTCTCAACAAATTTTTAAGTAAGCAGTACCTTATTGCTAACTACGGGCGGTATGTTTGAAGATCATCTCTGGAACTTACTCATCTTGTATAACCATAACTTTTACTCACTGAATGAAAACTTCCCACATACTCATGCCCCCATCCCCTGGAAATTATCATTAGGTAGTCTAAGATTTGATTCTTTACATGTTATTTTTCTCTATTAAAAAAGTACACAAGAATGTCTGTCTGTGTGTCTTGGGGTGGATGGTGTTGGAGTTAGTGTGTATGAAATATATGAGCAAGAGCAGGGATTAAACAATTGAAAGACAGCTTATGGTAGTCTAAAAATTTCTTATAAAGATAGTAACTGATGAGTACAAATGGTAGGCAGTATTATTACTGTAGAAATGCTCTGTCCAATAGAAATGTATTGAGAAATGTGAGTCATATATGCAATTAAAAATTTTCTAGTAGTCATATTAAAAATGGTAAAAAGAAACAAGTGAAGTTAATTATAAGTATCTATTTTAACATGATTAAAATAAAATTGTGAATATTTTATGCTTTTTTGTATGAAATCTTTGAAATCTGTTGGTGTGTTTACACTCACATCTCAATTTGGGCTTGACACCTTTTTTTTCCTCTTTAAAAATTTTTGTCTATTCAGGTTTTATATTTTCCAATAAATGTTAAAAGTATCAGTTTGTCAATTTACGAAAACTGCTGGGATTTTTATCAGGAGGATATTAAATCTATGGATTAATTTGAAAAGAGTTGATGTTTTGTCATGTTGAATCTTCCAATTTTGACACATTTCAAATGTTCAAAAATTAAATGTGGTTAATGGCTACTGAATTCAATAATGTTTCTCCTGAGTGTGTTTGAGAGTAATTGTTATATAAACAAAGACTAAAGTAACCACTTACATTTGTACCTTTTATATAAAGTTATTAAGAAGTTTGTGATTATTTTATTGGGCAGGTTTTGCTTCCTTTTTTTTTATATATAGTAAAGCATTTAGATCATGACCATTGGCTCTATTAATAAATACTTGAGAAGATGTTTTTTCTCAGGAATGCTGAGAAAATGAAATATAGGAAAGACATGTGTTGTTTACTTTGATTCGTTTAGTAATCTGATATAGACCATATACATTATCAAGAAGGAAATGCAGTTTAGGGTTTTGCCCCTTTTTTAATGTTTGTATTTTTCATTTTTAGGCTGTTCGCTGCTATGAATCTTTAATCTTAAAAGCTGAAGGAAAAGTGGATTCTGATTTCTTTTGTCAGTTAGGTCACTTCAACCTCTTATTGGAAGATTATTCAAAAGGTAACATTTTTCTCTTTTTGAATTTCTGCTTGATTTATGTTTGTATTATGCATTGTAATGGTTTTTGTTTTTCATTGGGGTACTTGCTACTATTTTTTCTTCTCCTAAGTTCATAAACATGTAATAAACAATGAGAAAGAAGCTAAAGTAGATATAAGTGTGAAAATCTCATGTAACTCCATGTAAATATTCAATAAATTTGATCATTCAGTAAACCTTATAACATCCTACATATGCTAACTGTAACCCTTCTCCCTCCAGACCAGTATCTTCATACCAAAGAAAAACTGTCTTATAAAGCAAGAATATTTTATGACTTTTTGATGGAAGTAAACATCTTGGTAGAAAGTAGATGGATATGTTATGATTTTCAGCAAATGTGGTTAGTGGAAAGAACAACTGACTAATTGTGTTAGGATTAGAATGAAGAGGTGGTGGTAGAGTAGATCCACTTTTTCCTTGGGGGATGTTTCCAGTACCCCAAGTGGAAGCCCAAAACCACAGATGTTATCAAACCTGATTGATGTTAATTGAAAAGTGTTAATTCATGTCTTCCACCCTCAAATTTAATGCTTTCTCCATCTTAACTAAGCACTCACACACACAGCACTCTGGCTATAGCTTCTACATTTTGAAGTGCAACAGCAAAACCTAGTATATATTTCTTTTTCTTTCATAACAGTTTTATGGCTAGATGATTTGTTCTTACTGTGGATCTTAGCAACCTTTCTTTTTTTCCCTTCAAGTCAAAAACTTTTACTTTTTTACTTAAAAGAAGCAAATTTCTGCTTCTTTTGGATATGTAGAATTGCCAGCATCAATGTCCTTGAACTTTGGGGCCATTATTAAGTAAAATAATTTTTACTTGAGCAAAAGCACAGTTGATCTGATAACCATGATGGCTAGTAAGTGACTAACAGGTAAGTAGGTTGTGTAGTGTGGGTATACTGGGCTAAGAGATGATTCATATCCAGGTGGGATGAAGGGCAGTGTTGTGAAATTTCATCATGCTACTCAGAATTCTGTGCAATTTAAAACTTAGGAATTGTTTATTTATAGAATTTTCTATTTAATTTTTTCATATGGTGGTTGACTGTTGGTAACTGAAACTGTGACTAGGAGGGGACTGTTAGCAGAAAAGTTTCATGAGTGCCACATTTTTTTTTATTAGGTTTAGCCAATCTTATTAATGAAATGCAATTTTGATTTGAGACAGAATTCTGGGGTATTTGTTTTACTATTTAAAAACTGTTTAAACTGATATTTATTTAATCTCTTTGCACTTTTATCTCATAATCTGAAAATTACGAAATAGTGATAGGAGTTTTATTATTTATTTATTTATTTATTTGACCGGTAAGGGGATTGCATCCCTCAGCATGGTGTGGGGCACCAGCCATCTCTATATAGGAACCGACCCGTGGCCTTGGCGCTACCAGCGCCGCACTCTCCTGAGTGAGCTACGGGGCTGGCTGGGTGATAGGAGTTTTAGAAGTGGTAGATGGAATTCTTCATATGTTTAAAATGGGCTTCATCCCTACAGGTGAGTTTTACCAACATTGCTTATTTCTACTACTTTAGATATAACTAACATAGGTTAAAATGAAATATTTCAAAGGAAACTGATAGAAAAGAACAAACAATACGTAGGTTTTTCTATAATGCACTCAGGGTTTTTGTGTTTAACATGTAAATTTGAGAGCAAGTTAACAAAGACCCTGAACTGAAAAGTAAGTTTGTGTCAGACTGTCTTTGCTACTTAGTGGTCATTTAATGATAGGTATTTTTAATTTTTTAAAGCTTTGAGAATGAGAATTTAGTTATGTTTTCTATTTTAAAAGAAGGGAAAAGTGCTTGTATAATTTTTAGCTGTGAAGTGAATAAAGAATCCAGGGAAATTTGTTTGGTAGATATTTTTGTTTGTTTTGCTTTTTGTTTGGGGCATGCCATTGGGTGTAATCTAATGAGGACAGAGAAAGATAACTTTGGCATTTAGGTTTGTGATAGACGTTCTCTTGCTTCCAGTAGTATCATGTAGAGAATTAGCCTTTTGAGAGGTAGAACTTTGCTTGATCATTTGTAATAGTAGAGAAAAGAAGAAAGTGAATTCAAAGGCAGTTATAGTTCATATTTCATGATGGGTTGAAAGTTTCCCAATTATAAACTCCCTGAGATTCCAGCCATTGATAGTTTTCTCTCTTCTCTAATATCAAGTAATTTGTTATCTGTTGTATGCACTGTCACTTTTGTTAAAAATAATTGGCTTTATATTTTCGGCTTCTTACATTTTCTAATGGTTAGGTTAAGTACTGTATAAAGAGTGACTAATGATGCATGTTGAAGCTTAATGAGCTTTTTCTCCAAACTCTTTTTCTTGTCTTTTGTCAGCTAGATGTTGATGGGGTATTGGTAAAGGATGTAGAATTTTGCTCTATTATTCAGAAATACTTCTTTTATGGACAATAAAAAGTAAAGTATTTATATTAATTATTGACCATAGCGTATACTATGGACAGTTTTCCAACCTGTTTCTCTACTCTTTCTCACTTGTGGTTCTCAAGAAAAACTGTAGAAAGTGTTAGGTCATGAGGTGGGGGACTGGCTGAACAGCCTGGATTTTCTTCTTGTCTCCCCCTGTGCCCATTTTTACCCAAACAAGATGGACTAGAGTGAAGAGTTGGGTGATGTGTTCTTTAAATGATTTAGCCCATTGAGGCATGTGACCCTGGTCATTATGAAATCAAAGCCAGGTTGCATTTTGGGATCCCTCAGTTTAATGCAGGTAGGACTCACACAGATGAGAGACTCCATCAACCCTATGCATTTTTCCTGAGCCTTGAGGGATTAACTTGAAATGAATTTTTTGCTGCTTATCTGTAAGTAAAACGTCTGCTTCATGTAATTTGTGTGCATGGGTATTTTGTTTCATCAGACCCAGACAAGTTGGTAACCAGAACACAATGAACCTGCTTCACATTGTATGCAGTAGGTTCTTGTTATTTATGGTACTTGTATAAAGTTGTTGTGAACACTGAATTAGCAAATACTGAACCATTGCTTCTAAAGGTAAATACAGGATGAAATTCTTGTTAGCCTCTGATCACATTTTCATTAACTGATCAGTACATAACCTTATTTTGTGTGTTTCTGTTTAATGTTACCCTATTTAATTTAAGTGTAGGTATAATCTTTAGTTGGGATGCTTGTCTTTTGTTTTAGGAGTTTTCTTAGTATGCTCTTGAAATTAAGCCTTTATCAGAGATATCATTTGCATGTATTTTCTCCCATCATGTAGGTTTTCATTTCACTTTTTTAACCATATGCTTTGGTGCACACAGGATTTTGATTTAGATCAAGTCCAGTTTATTTTTTGTTTCTTTTGTCGCTCATGCTTTCGGTGCCATATCTAAGTATCCATTGCCATATTCAAGGCAAAGATTTACCTCTATGCTTTCTTCTAAGATTTTTATGGTTTTAGTTCTTATATTTAGGTCACTGATTATTTAGTTATATTTAATATATCGCATGAGGCAGTGGGCCAGCTTTATCCTTTTGAATGAGAGAAGTGAATTGTGCTATCACCGTTTGTTGAAGAGTATGTTCTTATCCCATTGTAGACTAGCACGCACATAGTCAAAAATCAATTGATCATATATGTAAGAGTTTATTTCTGGATTCTCAATTCTCTTTTGGTGGTCTTTATTTCTGTCCTTCTGCTAGTTACATAGTTTTGATTACAGTAACTTTGAGGAACAACTTAGTTGTTTTCGTGTATCATATTTAATGTCCGAGGTATTTTATGTTCCTCACTGCCTCTAATATTGCTTTCTTTTGCTAGTTTAACTGATGAATTTAATCAATTTGATGGATTTCTTTTTAGTGTATTGTTTTGATTGTCATTTTTCTTCATTTACCATTCTGCCCCCAAACTGAATACTTTAAATGACTATCTTTTTAAGTTTGCTGATTTTTGTCCTTTGCTTGCTAAAATGTGGTGCTGAACTCCTTTAGGGAATTTTTCATTTTAACTATTGCTTCTCAGCTCCAGAATTTCTATTTCATTTCTCTTTGAAGTATCTGTCTTTTATGAATAGTCTCCATTTGTTCACACATTGTTCTCCTGTTTTCCTTTAGTTTTTATCCATGGTATTTTTTTAGCTGTTTGTCTGACCATATTTAACGCAGTTGATTTAAAGCCTTTGTCTAATAATTACACTATCTGGGCTTTCTTGGGACTGGTTTCAAATTTTTTTTTCTTTTTTTTAAACTGTGACTGGGCTATATTCCTTATTCTTTTTAAGCCTGGCAATTTTTTAGTTGAAAACTGGCCATTTTGGATATTATAGTTTAGTAACTTTGGAAATTAGATTTGCCTTCCTCTTCATAGGTTTGCTGTTGTTTGATTGTTGAGGGCTGCAAGTTTTGTATGGTTAATAAGTTCTAAACTTTTTTTTTTCTTTTTGCCGAGACTGTATTCCTTGTTCTGTGAAGTTACTGAAATTTTTGTCTCATTATCTTAGTAGCAGTGACCTGAGACATTTAAATCCCTGGAGCCCCCCCCCCCAAAAAAAAACCCAAGATCACAACTCTTTCCTGTCTTTACAGAAGGGCTCTGTGAAGTAGAGTACTCCACACTGGCTACAACTCTCTTAGCCTTCACCTCCTGCTTGGGGAGAGCAAAGATCAGTCTCAGTTACAAGCTTTGAATTCCTTCAGATCTTTTATGAGCATGTGAGCATGTGTTCAGCCCTCATCTTGTGTATTTTACTCTGTAAAATATCAGGTAGCTCTTTAACAAAATCCTTATCACCTCAAGAATTTTCCTCTTCATTCTTCCACTAGACTTTTAGATCTATCTTCTCCTTGCCCCATTTGCCATCCTTTGTAACAGGTGGCCATGGGTTGTATATGTCTTTAACTGCTTTAATACATGCTGCTTGGAAAGGACTGCAGCTCGAGATGGCAAAATAAATGACAGCTTCTGTGTCAGTACCTCAGTGAACTGTCAGATAAGTCAAAATACTGCTGTGAGTTTTTGAGAAAAAAGATCTTGTTTATTCCAGTTGTCATCAGGAAGCCATACCAGAAAAATAGGCTGCTGTTCTCATGGCTGCTGCAAACTGAGGATAGGGTTGATAAGGTGGGTAGACAAAAATGACGTGATGCTCTCTTACCAAAATTTAGCAGTCCTTTTCTCTATTAAACAAAAAAGTTTGGAAAAAGTTGATTCTGTCACTTTTTTCTGCTTTGTGTCAGTGAAGGGGCCAATTCTTGGAGTTCCCTGATGGCATCCATTTCAGTTATTACTCCCAGTGGTAACATCTTTTTTTTTTTTTTTTTGTCGTTTTTTCGTGACCGGCACTCAGCCAGTGAGTGCACTGGTCATTCCTATATAGGATCCGTACCCGCGGTGGGAGCGTCGCTGCGCTCCCAGCGCGGTACTCTACCGAGTGCGCCACGGGCTCGGCCTAGTGGTAACATCTTGCAAAACTGTAGTATACACAGCAGGATATTGCGTGTCGGTATACTAAAGATAAAGAGCATTTCTATCACCACAGCATTCCTCATGTTGTACTTTTATAGTCATATTCATTATCTTACTACCCCTTCCTTAACTCCTGGCAACTCTAATCTGTTCTTGTTTCTACAATTTAGGCATTTTAACACTTCTGTAAAAGGAGGCATAAATTATGTAAATTCAGTGCATTGACTTATCATCATTCAGCATAATTTTCTAGTGATTAATCCAAGTATATGAATGCACTGTATTGATAATTGAATGATAGTTTATTGTATTGATAGTGTATATCAGTAGTTCTTTTTTTATTACTAATATTCCATTTGTTTGTGCTACAGTTTGTTTAACCATTATTGTTAAAGTACATCTGGGATGATTACAGTTTTTGTTGTTAAGAGTAAAGATTCTATGAACCTTTGTCTACAGATTTCGTGTGAACACAAGTCTTCGTTTCTTTGGGAAAAATGTCCAGGAGCACAGTTGTTGGGTTATAATGTCATTGCATGTTTAGTTTTTTTCAGAAACACTGCCAAGGTGTTCCAAAGTGTGGCAGTGCCGTATTACATTCCCACCAAGATTTCTCTGCATCTTATTGGCATTTAGTGTTGTTACTGGTTTTTACTTTAGTCATTCTGATACATTATGGAGTTTGTCAGGCATGATTAGAAAATTTAAGAGAATACTTACCTTTATTTTGCTTATTGTGTTCTTCCTTTCTGGTATTCCGTGGTCCTGGCCTTCATCATTTTCTTTCTGTTCAGACAGCTTCCTCTGGCTATTATTTTAGAATAAGTCTGTTGACAACAAGTTTTCTTTCATTTGAGAAAGTCTTGATTTCTCCTTTATTGCTAAAGGACGTTTTTGCTGTATATAGGATTCTGGGTTGACAGTTCTTCAACACTTGAAATATTTTTTGCCCCTTCCTTCTGCTTTTTATAATTTTGGATTAGAAATTGGCTGTCTGTAATTTGTTTTTCATGTGTCTTTTTTTCTGTGGTAGGTTTCAAGATCATTGCTTTTTCTTTGTTTAGTTTTCTCACTTTATGGTGTGACTTTTGTGTTTTTGGGGGGGAGGGTGTGGGTGTGTATCAGGTTTTGGGTTTCTCAGTCTCTTGAATTTGTACATTCGTGTCTCTTGCCAAATTTGGGAAATTTTCATACCTATCTTTGTATACTTTTATTAGGTCTGACTCTTCCTCCTTTCAGACTGTGATGAGTCCTATATGTATTGTTACTAATCCACAAGTACCTGAAGCTGTGTTTATTTTATTATCCTTAGTCTATATTTTGCTCTGTTCCTTTTTTTTCCCTCTCTCACTCTGTGTTGTATTTCAGTGATTCTTTCCTATGTTTGCATTATGTTATTGAGGCTATCAGCTGAGTTCTTTATTTTGGTTATTGCCTTTAACAGTTGTAAAATTTACATTGATTCTCCTTTATATCTTCTGGTTTTTGTTGAGGCTTTCTAATATTTCTTTTTTTTCAATCATTTTCATAATTATTATTTGAAGCATTTTAATTATTTCAGTTTCAAAGTCTTTATCAGGTAATTCAAACATCTGTCATTTTGATATTCTCATCTGTATTTTTTAATTCAGTTTAATATCTTCCTATTTCTTGATGTGATGAGTGATTTTTTGATTCAGTCTTGGAAGTTTTTATATTTTGTTATACAACTTTAGATTTCTCATGTTAATCTTTTGTTTTAGGTGTCTTTTTGTAAAATCTGTCAGAGTAAGTTGGATTACTACCTCTTATTGCCATGTGAGGGTTGAGTCCATGTTCTTTACTCAGTCTTTACTGACATATGGTTCTGTGCGTGCCTTGTTGATGTTGGACTGGGATGAGAGTTTTGGCTTCCCATATGGTTTCACTGATACTGCATTTGATTGGTCTTATTATTCATGGGCAGTGGTGAAAGTACTGACTTCCATCAGGGCACTCTTACTCCACCCAAGTATGGAGGAGCAAGGTACATCGTTTCTGCTATGTAGGTATGAAGTCTCTCTAGGTTTTAAAGTACAGCAAACTCTTGAATAACAAGGGTTTGAACTGCGCTGGTCCATTTATAGGTGATGTACCTAACCAAAGAGTTAAGTAGACTATCGTAGGCTATTAAGTACTTAACTATGTAGGTAATGATGCAGTGCCCTTCCAGAGGCTTGAGGTGCACAGTGGGGCAGTGACTCAGCAGTGAGCTAGGGAAAGCACCCCATGCGTCAAAAATTATATGCAGATTTTCTACTGTGCAAGGCTTGGTGCCCCTACCCCCTGCTATAAATATTTTAGTGAGCGAATTCTCAAACTTGGGATGTAGCCTATATTGTAGGATGATGCTTACCTATACTATTGTCTTGAGCATCAAATTTGGTTCTTTTAAAATTCTGTCCTGTTATTTTATGATAATATTTGAAAGCACGTTTTCCTCAAAAGACTTTTCTTTAACTCTTGTGGTTAAATTTATAAAAGCCTTTTGGATAATATTTAAAGTTTTATTGTAAAAATATCAGAAATTCATAAAAAAGGCTCATCAAAGACATAAAAGTTCTCAGCCTACTACATAATATCAAATCTCTTTTTCCTTTGGTGTTCTCTTCTGTTTCATTTTATTTTTGAAATTAAAAAAAAAATTTAAAGGTAATGTTCAATGCCAGCTATATTTTGTCCTAAAAGTTTATGCACAGGGAACTTTAACAAATAAATGCTTAGCCATCACTCAAAGAGATTCTGAGTCAGCTGGACCATTAATAGGGTTTCCTGTTTTTACTGTTGTTGTCCCCAATAGTTGTAATGGGTTGTGTGACTTTACTATCTTTTTACTTTATGTTCCTTTTTTTAGGCTGACAAGGAACTAATTTATGTGATTTGACAACCTTTTATGCCTTTATATGGATTATGAGACAGGGGCTAACTATCTTGGAGTTAAATTGAAGATAATAGCCTAATTTAATGTTGATTGTGTGAAGGGAAGCATCAGAAATAAGAGTTAACTTTGTTTGCCCCTTATGTTGCTGAGTTTTTAATTTTTCTAGGAAGTGAATTGCATGTTAAGAAAAAACTAGAAGATTCATTATAGTGTGCAGTAGCCTTAGAAAATTTCCATCAATTTTGGTCCCTGAGGGATATCAAGTTGATTCAAGTAATTGCCAAGATTTTACATGTATTTAAGTGCATAGGTGAGATTGGATCATTGTGTCATGTATCTGGATAAATTGAAAGGCCACAAACTTTAACTTATTTGGTCTTTATATTATTGTTTATTGAGGGATGGGTATGGTTGGCAACTTACGTTAAAATATTTCTTAATATTTTACTTTAGATTTTTAAATGGGATATAATTTGACTAATAATTATCTTACCTTTTCCAGCATTATCTGCATATCAGAGATACTACAGTTTACAGCCTGACTACTGGAAGGTTAGTACAGATTTGAAAGCTAATTTTCTTTTCTTTTTTAGGGGTAGTTCATGTTCAAAATATATTTAACTCTGTTTTTATTAATGGCAATATACTAATTCTAAGGAGAGAACATGGAAAGGCGAAAAGGTATTTTTCGAGTATGAGCATTTTGCATAAAGTGCAAAATTGACATGACTTCCTTTGTATAAACCTTTTAATTGGTATTTTTTTGAATTTTTATTGGTAAAAGAGAACATAAATGTGATAATTTAGAAGTAAACAAATTTAGGGAAAAAACTCAAACGCTGTTTCTTTTTTAAGTTCATAGCTGAGAGTAAATGAAGGATGGTTGGTGATCATGCTAAAGATGAGGTTACTCAGGCAAAGGAGCATCTATCTTTCTTATAATTTCTCCATGACTGGATCCCTGGAGAGGACCAAAACTATCTATTTTAGAAGACCTCTCTAAATGAAGTAACTGTGTATAATGATGAGTCACCCACGGTTTTATGTCAGGTTAAGCATAAAGTTAAACTAGCAGATTATTCTTTTATAGCATGTATACTTTTGAGTATGGCACAAATAGTTTAATAGGTGATTTCTCAACAATATGCATTGCTATACCACAAAAGACATTTATCCTGTAATAAAATATAACTTATAATACTAAGTTTAGACATAAACTGTTAGGATTAGTTACAAATAAAGGGGAAGTTTTCTATTAGCTACAGACTTTGAAAGCCTATTGATCCCTAATATAAAAGCAAAATTGTTGCTGGCTTTTGTGAATTACTTGAATTGGAAATAAACATAATTAAAAATGAAGGCTACTTAGTCTAAAAACATGCATAATATTTATTTTGATTTATTATTTTTATGTTAAAGCATTATAGACATGTACTTTATAGAATTCAGTAATTTAAAGTGTGTGATTCAATAGTTGTTAATTTATTCGTAGTTGTGCAGCCATCACTGTAATTCTAGAATATTTTCATCATATCAAAGTTAAACAATGTACCCTTCTGTCTCTCCCATGAAGGAACCATTAAGTTAATTTCTGTTTCTGTATATTGGCCTATTCTCGACTTTTCATGTAAAATAAATCATAAATGTGGTATTTTTGAATGGCTTTTTCCACCTAACATAATGTTTTTAAGTTTCATCCATGTTGTTGCATGTATCAGTATGTCATTACTTTTTATGACCGGATAAATTACAGTGAATGGGTATTCATACATAACAACATTTCAGGTAAACAATTAGTACTGTTTTTTTTCCGTTATTCATTGATGGATACTATATTAGTCTGTTTCTGTTTCTTATAACAAAAATACCTGGAACTGGGTAATTTATAAGGAAAAAAAGTATACTGCTTACACTTTCGGAGGCTGGGAAGTCCAAAATCCACATCTGGTGAGGGTCTTCCTTAGTGGTGGCTTCCTTTACACAGGGTAACACATTGGGAGATGAGGGAAGCAGAGAGAGAGCTAATCTGCTCCTCATTTTCTCTCCTTTCAATCCCCTCAGAACCATGCCTATGACCACCATTAAACCATCAACTTAATCACCTCTTCAAGGCCGCTCTTCAGTTACTGTAATACGATTTCCAACCCTCAATAGTTACAGTAGGGATTAAGCTTTGGGAGAACATTTGTTTTTCCTTGCTTGACTTCCTTTGTATAAACCTCAAAATTTTTGCTGTTTCACTTTATCTCCTGTATTTTCTTAGCTCTGCTTCTTTATTTGTTTTGTTTGGTAGTATCTAGATTAGGGTTTTCAGTCTTGGCAGTATTAACATTTGGGACAGATAATTCTTTCTTGTAGATGCCTGTTCTGTGTAGGATGTTTAGCAGTTTACCTGGCCTCTACTTTGTAAATGGTAGTGGCACCACCAATTTACTAGTTGTGTCAGTGAAAATGTCTCTAGACATTATCTAATGTCTGTGGGAGGCAAAATTTCCCATCATTGAGACTCACTGCTCTACATATTTCAGAATGCATTTTTGAGTTATTAGGCTGACCTTTATAAAAAATTTGTTCTGCTTACTCATTTGTATTATAACTTTTGAACAGTATAATTTTATTTGCCCTTACCTTTTAGTTTTTGGCATTTTGCTTCACAGCTCAATAATTGGAGTTGTCTTTTTTTTTTTTAACTGCTGCCATTCACATGGCATGTAGTCAGTCCCAGTGTGGTGCGTTATCCTAAGGGGTAGTGATGTTGGGCATGTTTTCCTGTGTGTTATCAATTTCCACATCTTTTTTTGATGAAGTGGCTTTGAAATCTTCTTGCCCATTTTTTCCCCCCTTTGGCTTTTTTATTTTCTTAATTTGGTTTTGAGATAGTTTTTTGTTTGATATGTAATTTTCAGATATTCTCATATAGTTGGTAGGTTTTAAAGAAATTTTTTTTACAAGTGTGTTTCTTAGGGTGAACACTTTATTTTAGTGATATATAATTTTTAGTTCTTTTTCTTATATGAATTATGATCTTGGAGTCTTTTCTAAGAATTCTTTAGTTAACTCCAGTTTACTTAGATTTTCTTGTTTCTTTTTAAAAATTATAAGTTCTGCAAACAAGAATGTTTAATTTTTTCCTTTCTAATCTGTGTGGCTTTAGTCTTTCTTTGTTACATTTGCATGTAATTTCAGTATGCTGATGAATATGAGTGGTTGAGGAGAATGATTTGCTTTCATTTCCTGTCATGGGGGAAGAGTATTCATCTTTCAGCCTTTGATAGGATATTGTTGTGGATTTTCTTCTAGATGCCTTTTTATCATGTTTAGGGATTTCTGCTCTATTTCTCAATTGATGAGAGTTTCTTTCCATGAATGGTTGCTGGATTATGCCACATGCTTTTTGTTCCTCACTAACTGAATGTTTTTTTCAGGCTAATTGTGTGTGTGTGTGTGTGTGTGTGTGTGTGTGTGTTTAATGCTAAATTAGTATTGGATTCCATGGATAAACTCCAACTTATAATGTGTTATTTTCTCTGTGTCACTGGATTTGACTGCTAATATTTTGGATGTAATATTTGTATTTTTTTCCCATTAGCAATACTGGAATATAGTTTTCTGTTTCTGTGCTGTCTTTATTTGGTTAAGGAATAAGGGCAATACTCAGCTAATAAAATGAATTTAAAAGTACTCATTTTCTATATTATTAATTTTCTGGAATCGATTGCATAAAATAGGTGATGCTTCTTTCTTAAACATATGGTAGAATGCGCTAGTAGAACCATCATGGCCTATAGATGTCTTTAAAAAAATATTTTAAATTCTGAATGTTTAAACACATATTGGACTCTTTGGGCTATCTGCTTTCTTCTTAGGAGAATTTTGGATGTTTTTGTCTTTCAAGGAGTTGGTCTGTCTTATCTGAGTTATGGAATTTCTGGCCACAGAGTTGTGTTTTCAGTTCCTAATATTCTTTTATTTTTATTTTGTATTTTGCTGGTTCCTTGATGTTATCAGGAACCACATTCTAACTGGCCAGCTTTCCAATATTCTTTTAATATTAGTGGGATCAGATATGATAGCCCTTCTTTCATTGCTCATATTGGTAATTTGTGTTTTTTCTGTTTTTACTTTTCAGTCTGGCTAGAGGTTTTTTTTGTTTGTTCATTCTTTTGTGGTTGAGAAATTTTGAAGTGTGTATTCTCATTTTGTTTTATTTAAAAGTGTCATTTCCTTTGACACTTTCCATGAATTAGGGAGGTGTTATTTACCTGTCATATATTTGGAGATTTTCCAAATACCATTCTGATACTTTTCTTTTATGTTTGACCTACATATATTATTATTTTAAACATTGACAGTGGGAATTTTTCTTTCTTTATTCTGTTTTAAATAATATGTTTAGACAATTTGCATTTTATGTAATTATTGATATGTTTGGATGTAGGTCTCCTATTTTATTGTTTTCTATTTGTGTTCTCTGTTGTTTATTTCTCTCTTTTTCTTATATTGCACTGTTCTGGTTTTTTAGTATTTTTTAAAATTCCACTTTAGTTTTATAACTTTTTGATACTATAGATTATGAAATATTTTTAAGTTAGTGGTGGCTTAGCATAAGTGTAATTAATTTAAGAGTCCATATATATAATTACTATTTGTGGTGGTTAATCTTATGTATCATTTTGATTATCCCTCAGGGTACCCAGATATTTGGTTAAACATTATTCTAGCTGTGTTGTGAGAGTGTTTCTGGATGAGATTAACATTTCAATCTCTGAGCTGAGTAGTTTACCTTCCCTTATATAAATGGCTTCCTCATCCAGTCAGCTGAAGGCCTGAGTAGAACAAAAAGGCTGTGTGAGAGGAACTTCTTTTGCTTGACTGCCTCTACTTTTCCTGAGTTTGAACTCAGGCTCTTCTGGTTCTGAGGCCTTCGGATGCAAACTGTAACTGCACCCACTGGCTTTCCTGTGTCTTCAGCTTGCTGACTTCAGATCTTAGGACTTGTTAGCCTCCATAATCCTATGAGCCTTATTTGGAATTGCTCATAGGATTTTTTTCAGCCAGCTGGTCTGTCTATGCATCCATTGACACACATCCTATATAGGTTCTTTTTTCTTGCAGGAGAACCATGAGGAATATAGATTTTGGTGCCAAGAGTTGTTTCAGAACAAAATCTTTTTTTTTTAAGTGGATATTTTCTTAAGCATTATTTGATTTGTTTGATTATTTTTCTTTCTTATTGATGCATAAATGATTATACATATTTATGGGGTACGAAGATTACTATCAGTAGTTGTGTATGGTAGTCAAATATATGGTAGTGAAAATAGGATGGTTAACTTATTCATCATTGTAATACATAATTATCCTTTGTGTCCATTAACCAATTTCTAATTAACTTCTCATTAACCACTCCCACTCCCCTCCTTCCCCTTTCCACATCTAGTAACTATGGTTCTGTTCTGTACTTCTAAAAGTTCAATGGATTATTGTGATTGTCGTTTCTTTCTCTCTTTTTTTTTAATTGTTTATTTATTCAGCTCCCATTTATGAGTGAGGACATGCAGCATTTCTCTTTATGCACCTGGATTGTTTAACTTAACATAATTTTCTCCAAGCTCATCTATGTTGCTCTGAATGGCAGAATTTCATTTTTTTTTTTTTTTTATGGCTGAGTCACTCCATTATGTGTATATATACAGAGCACATTTTCCTATCCAGTTGTCCATTGATGGACATTTAGGTTGGTTCCATAGCCTGGCTATTCTAAATAGAGCTGTGATAAACATGGGAGTATAAGTATCCCTTCAACATGATAATTGTATTTCCATTCCTTTGGTTATATACCCAGCAGTGGGATTGCCTCATTTTATGGCAGTTCTTGTAGTTGTTTGAGAAACTTCCGTAACTGTTCTCCAAAATGGCTGTGCAGTTCCACCTTTCTCCACATCCTTGCTGGCAATTTTTTTTTTCCACAAATGTGAAAAAAACAAAAGCATCATTTTATTACTCCTCCTCATAGTAATGCTCTAAAATAGTGCTGTGTCACAGAAATACCATACAAGCTATATATGGGATTTAAAATTTTCTAGTTGACATATTTGAAAACTAAAAAGAAACAGGTGAAAATCATTTGGAAAGATAGCGTCTTCAACAATTAAATCTAAAATACATTTATTTGAAAATGTAGCTGATATTAAAAAACTATTAGTGAGATATTTTACATTTTTGGTTAAATCTTTGAAATTTGCTGTATTTTTCTTACTACTCTTTTACTCTTTTTTTTTTTTTTTTTTGGTAAATGAAATTTATTTTTTACAGTTGCAGAGATGGGGAAGTCCGAAGTCTAGGAAGCACATCTGGTGAGGGCCTTCTTCTGGGTGGGAATTCTCTTCAGTGTCCTATGGTGACCAGGGTGTCATATGGCGAAAATGGACTGAGGACAATCAATTATCTTATTATTTTCACAATGTGCAAGCCGCATTTTTGTGCCTAATAGCCACATGTGTCTACTTAATATCAAACAGAGCATTTTTAAGGCTTACTGTAGCATAATTCAATCAACTTTTATGTTGGTATGTTCATGAAAATGTAAGCTGAACTCTCAGTGCCTTTTTTTTCAACTTGGAATATTCTGGAAAAACTGAGAGTGAGGAATGGTGGTATTGCTTTCTCATCTCCATATTCTTCTGGTGTTTATACCTGTTCTTGGCAGGGCTGGAAAGTGTAAGGCTTGGTTGCCTTACTGGTCTTGAGAGTGCTGTAGGATGTTCTCTTATCTGGGCTTGTACAGCCAAGGGCCCTGATTACAGAACATAACATTGTAGGATTTTTTTAAGGCCTCTCTGTTGGAACCAGAGAAAATTTGGGCTTTGGTGATTTGATAACTTAATGAACCACATTTTCAACATTACTTTACTGGAGACACATTTTGTTTTTTTGTTTTGTTTTAGTTAGAAGCATTCTAAACAGACTGATGATAATCACATCTAACCCTAACCCTAACCCTAACTGGGAGTTTTGTTGGATACTTTGATAGAATGTACTAAGATCCTTTGCATGTTTAATTAATGAAGAGAAATACTTTTATAAATAATATATTTTCCAGAGAATTATTCTTAATCCTCACTGGAAAGAATGACATCAGATTTAGACCCATTTCCTTATTAGTCTTTTTATGTTATCTTTTTGCATACATCCATGTTTGTCTCTGAGATTGCTGTTGAGATTTTTTTTTTGGAAGACAGTACATTGACATTTTTTGGAAGACATTTGAATCATCTCTCAGTATCTATATGGTTTTGGTTCTAGGACTCACTGGGAATGTGAAAATCCACAGATGCTCAGGTTCTGCAGTTCCACCTGTGGAAATGGTGATAAAAAAAGTAGATTCTGCAGTCCCAATACTGTAGTTTTAGTCTGTGATTGGTTGAATTTGCAGATGTAGAACCAGCAGATACAGAGGGCCTAGTGTACTGTTAGGCATAGTTTCAGTATAACGTTGTCCGTACAACAAACGCTGGAACAACACAAATATGAACTGTATGGGTCTACTTATATGCATATGTTTTTCAGCCAACTGCAGATTGAAAATATAATATTTGGGATGCAGAATCTGCCTGTATAGAGGACTGACTTTTCCTGTATGTGGGTTCTCCAGGGCTAGCTTTTTAATGAGGATTTTTGACTGTAGGAGGTTGATACCACTAAGACCCTGCATTGTTAAAAGGTCATTTGACTTGTTACTGTCTTTCTTATTTTTGCATCTGAGTGGGTGTGAAATGGAATCTCATTGTGGTCTTCGTTTGCATTACTCTGAAGGATAAAGATGTTTGAGTATCTTTCTTTGTGCTGACTGGTGTTTTTGTATCTTCTTCTGAGCAATGTCTATTCAAATTGCATGTTTAAAATTGAGTTATATTTATTGTTCAGTTGTAAGAATTCTTTATATAGTACAGATAAAGATAACTATTAGACTTATGGTTTGCAAATCTTTTTCCATTGTGTGGGTCACTTTTTGATGGTGTCCTTTGAAACATGGATTTCTAATTTTGATGAAGTCCAGTTTATTTCTTTTGCTGTTGCTTGTGTTTTTGGTGACATATTTGGGAGACATTGCTTCACAAGGTCACAAAGATTACTACTTTATTTTCTTCTTAGAGTTTTATAATTTTGGTTCTTAAATTTAGGTCTGTGATTATATTAGTCTATTTCTATTGCTTATAACAAAGTACCTGGAACTTGGGTAATTTATAAGAATACAAAATATATTGCTTACTTTCAGAGGCTAGAAGTCCATAGTCCACGGAACAAATCTAGTGAAGGCTTTCTTTGGTGGTGACAAATGGTAGAGCAGAGAGAGAGGTGTGCTCTCCTTTTTAAAACCCTCAGGAGCATGCCCATGACCACCGTTATTAATCCATTCACTACAGCATGTTTCTACAATCTAATCACCTCTTTAAGGCCCCACCTTTTGATTTAGCATTGTGGGATTTCCCACCCTCAGCAGTTACAGTGGGGATTTAAGCTTCAATGAAGTTGAAGGAGCATCCAGTCTACAGAAGGTATCCTTTTTTTCCTTTTTTCTTTTTCTTTTTTGGCTTCTGGTCAGTACAGCCTTGACCTTGGTGTTATCTGTATCACATTTTTATTTTGCTTTTGGCGGATTGCCAGCTGTGATCCATTTTGAGTTAACTTTTGTGTATGATATGAGGTAGGGACTCAATTTCATTCTTTTGCATGTGGACATCTAATTGTCCCAGCATCATTTATTATATTTTGATTAGAGTACCTCATTAGTAAATTTTGAGCATGGTAAGGATGATTCCTTGAACTTGTTTTCTCTTATATAGATCTTTTCCTTGCAACTTTGCTGAAAGTATTTTTTGGTTCTAATAGTTTTTCTTAGGGTTCCTCAGGATTTTGTGTAAGATTTTATTACCTCAAAATTGAGATAAGTTTTATTTATATCATTCCAATCTGACTAGCTGACTCCTTCCCTCCTCCACCCACCCTCGTACTCCCCCTTTTGGCTAATATTCTCTGCTTAGAACTTCTACTACAATGTATAAGTTGTGTCTACAGCTATCCTTCCTTGTTTTATTTCTACTATTAGGAGAACCATTAATTATGATGTTAGTTGTGGGTTATTTACAGATGTCTTTGAGGAGGTTTACTTTTGCTTATAGTTGGATGAGTGTTTTCATCATTAAAAGACATTAGATTTTGTGAAATGCCTTTTCTTTGTTATGTTTCATGAAGGTACATTATTTAATTTGCTTGTGTTAATTTCTGAAACAAATGATGAGTGTTCATGTCCGTGATCCTTTTTATATGTTTCTGGATTCACTTAGCTGGTATTTTGTTGACAACTTTTGCATCTGTGTTTGTAGAGCTAGGGCTGGGTCTGGAGCTCACAGACCCCTCAAGACCATTGTCCAGACTGGCTCACAAACCCTTCACAGGCAGGTCTACAAGCTAGGTAACCGGAAAAAAGGTCCTTGGAGCCTTGCTTGAAGGAATAATAGTCTTTATTCAGCACATGCATGTCTAAGAGCTAGACAGTCCAAAGAGAAACTCAGAAACTCAACTGCTACTGGCAAAGTCCAAAGAAAAACTGAGCAGCTGCCAGCAAAGCAAATATGCTCAACTCTTAGATGTGAGCTCTGCCGGCCAGCAACTGCTTCACAAACTCAAGAACACACAAGAATAGCAACAAACTAAAAAGATACATGGATGCAATGTGCACTAACTTGACCTACACACAACTTGTTTACAAAGAATGTGCTGTACCACTCCCAACTGGGCCTGAGGTGAGGGGGCCTGACTAAACTATTCTATTTTCCTCACAATCAACCCTTTCAGGGTCCCTCGTCATACAATCTATGCAGTCAGAATCTTCCGCGATGTTCCTTTAACAAGGATAAATGACCCTTACATTCATATAAACTATTGTCTGTTCAATATGCCTTAAGGCTTGTAGTTCTGTCCTTTTAACTATTAGCCGCATATGTCCGATTGGTAGTCAACATTAGTGTGATTTTCCATGGGACTCCTATAGTCATACTGATGGGCAGTTCAATGCATATTCAGTAGGCTGACACATCAATCCCGTGACTCTGGTGTGGTGCCTGCAGCCAGAACACTCTGGGTGAAAAGACAGAAGGGTTATTGGTACCAGTTGGGGAAGTTCTCATCCGTCTGGTAAGATACATGCCAGTTTGCCATCCTGAGAAAGGATGATTGCAGGAATAGGTATTTTACCTGGTTTGGGGCCCCACAAGGCCATACAGACAGAAGACCAGTAACTCTCACGTTTTGGTAGTGGTCCTACAAGACCCACCTGCCACTGTGTCAGGGGCACTCTCACATGAGTTATCTGCACATCAGGAGCACTTGTCTGCTCATCAGGAGCACATCTGCCCATTGGGGAATTTTTTTCTCGGGTTTATGTGGCACCCAGTGAGTCATCAACCACCTGGTCTTGCAGTTGGCATGCTGCATTCTCCAATGTAGCCACCCAGCTCCATCAGATGCTAGAGCTCTCTCCAGCCATCCTACTTTAGCCAGTGCATCAGCTTCATCATTGCCAATTCAACATGAGGCCTCCGGTCCTCTCCTGCCCCCAAGGAACGTTTCATCTGCCTCCTCAGGAGCAACCAAAAAATCTTCTAAATCACTGAGTGCACCTTGTTACCTGTTTCTGTATGTTTGGTGAAATGCTGTTCAGGGTGCAAATTGCTGCCACAAGGCAAACAAGACTGCATTTGGCTGCTGGTCAGTTTTCTTGCTGTCAACCCCTGCAGCAGGCAAATCAAGCCACATCTGCTTATGGCTAGTCTTGCTTGGTCCCCTTGGGATAAAATCCCAAGTATTTCTTGGCGGTTGGGTCTTATCCAACTTTCAGATCCCTTTTGCTTGTCTTTTCTCCTCTACCTCACCCAAGCTGGCTATCAAGGTCATTACTTCATGTATAGGATGACCAATGTATGGGGCCAGTATGGCCATCAGTGACCCAAAGGACGTTGACGAGGCATTTTGCAGCACTATGTCTCTCATGCTGCCTGTAAAATTTTCATCGTCCAGGCCACAGGTGTTCAGTTTAAAAATGGACTGCTGCATCCCCAGCTCTGAAATGATTTGGATGAACTCAGCATATGTTTGCCATTTACTAACAATCTTGGGCAGTTCTCCAGAATTTGACCACATGGTTCAGACAGCTGCATTCACCCATTCCATTAAGGAGTGATTACCTGGCCCTTGTGCATATCTGCGGCTTTTCTGTAGCCGCTGCCTCAGGGACGGGTGCATGGTAATGGAGGCCAATTTTTACATCTCCTCACCAGAGCATATCACATTATCCACCGATAGGTCCCATTACCATAGCAGCCAAGCAGCCAGGGGTTACCCCTGTTTCTCCTGGAACTATCTCCCCAAGTCAACTAATTCAGCGTGGGTATACGGGACTTAAGTGGTAAATTGGGTAAACTCTGGATTACCCACTGGTTGTCCGCCTAGTCCTATAGGCTGCTCACATCTCACTTTCTGGTTCATGATAGGTCATGCCTGGAGACGTACAGTCTCCCCCAACTCACCACTGGGTTTGTTGTCCTCCCTGGTGTGAGAAGCAGGAGTGACTGGTTGCTGCATGTCATCCTCCAGGACATTTATCCGAGCTTCCAGCAACTCTGCTTTCTTCTTCAAATCTCCATCAGTGTGCAGTATAGTGAGAAGTAGCCAGGCTCCACTCAGCAGAAAAGTGACAACCGGGCACCACACACTCAAGGACAGCCACATTTCTTCCCCCTCCCAAGGGGTTCTCTGTTGTAGTGCCTGGTCTACTCTGCCTTGCAGTACAGTGAGCAGCAACCAGATCCCAGTCACCAGGAAAGTGGCCATAGGGCACAGCACATTCAAAAGTAGACACATTTCCTCCTTCTTCCAAGGGCTTTTGACTCCTGTACCTGCTCAAAATCCTGCTGACTATGCCAATTGTAGAGCTAGAACTGGGTCTGGAGCTAACACACTTCTCAAGCCTGTTGTCCAGACTCGGTCACAAACCCTTCGCATGCAGGTCTATGAGCTAGCTAACAGGCAAAAGTTCCTTTTAGTCTTGGTTGAAGGAATAATAGTCTTTATTTAGCACATACAGTCTAAAGAGAAACTCAGAAACTCAGCTGCTACTGGCCATGTCCAAAGAAAAACTGAGCTGCTGCCAGCAAGGCAAACATGCTCCTCTCTTAGACATGAGCTCTGCTGGCCAGCTGCTGCTTCACAAACTCAAGAATACACAAGAATAGCAACAAACTAAAAAGATGAATGGACACACATGTGCACTAACTCGACCCACACACAACTTATTTACAAAGAATGTGCTGCACCACCCCCAACTGGACCCGAGGTGAGGGGGTCTGACTATTCTCTTTTCCTCACAGTGTTCTTAAGCAACATTGACTGTATTTCTTTTCTAGAGAAGTCTTCTTTGGGTTTTGGTATAAAATAATAATACTTCATAAATTGAATCTCTCTTTTTTGGGGAAGAGTTTTTGAAGGAATGGTACTAATTCTTGTTTAAAGGTTTTGTATTCTTTATCCATGAAGCTGTGTGGGTTAGGATTTTCTTTGTGGGAAGGTAATTTAGTCTCTTAGTTATAGATTTATTTAGACAGTTTATTTTTTCTCAGTTTGTATCTTTCTTGAAATTTGTGCATTTTATCTAGGTTATTTGTTGGCATATAGTTGCTCATATTTACAATCCGTTTTATTTCTGTGATGACATTGGTAATCTCCCCTCTTCCCAAATTTTAGTTTTATTGATTTTACTCTACTTTCTATTCCCTATTCATTAATCTTTGTTTCTGTCTTAATTCTTTCTTCTGCTTGCGTTGGGTTTAGTTTGTTCTTTTTTTCTTTTCTTTTTTTAGTGTTTTAAGACGGTTTGTTAGGTTACTCATGATATACTTTTTCTTTTTTGATTCTGGTGTTTACAGTTGAAAGTTGTCCTCTGAGCATTTCTGTTGTTGCTTCCTATCAATTTTGAAAAGCTGTTTTTATTTTCATTCTTATCAAAGTGTTTTTTAATTTCCTCTTTGACCTATTGGAAATTTAGTACAATGCGTTTGGTTTTCACATATTTGTTAGTTACCTATATTTGATTAGAGAACTAGTTCTGTCCATTAGTGATAGTGGGATAATTCTTGGGAAGAGCACTAAGGGACTAATTCTTTTTTAAATGTTTGTTAGTATTTGTCAGTGAAATTATATGTATGTCTTTAATTCTTGTGAATTGTCTAGTTCACACTTTACAGTTTTATCAATTATCTTTGGAAGAGATGTAAGCAATAAGAGAAAAAACTTATATTTTGTATTTATGTGTTTCATTCTCTTTTTTTGTGTGTATTTCCACATTTCCATTTGGCACCATTTTCCTTCTGTGTGAAGAACATTCTTTAACATGTTTTAGACTTGTGCTGCTCTCTTGACAACTTTCCATGTCTAAAACTCCATTTCACCTTCATTTTTTATATGCATGTAAGAATCTGTATTTGAGTGGAAATAGAAACCTGTATTAAAGTCTTTTTTCTTCTGGTACTTTAAAGATGTTGCAAGTAACATTGTCTTTTGTTTGTTTTGGGGGGGTTACAGCTGGCAGAGTCATGTTGCATTGTTTTTGACTACAAATCAAATTATGTTTCTTTTTCATCTGTACGTAGATACCTCTTTTTCTCTGTACACTTATTTTATTTATTTATTTATTTGATGGCTGATGGTGCAGGGAACAAATACATCATTTTAAAAAAAATCACTTTTTTAAAAAAGCAATTTGATTATGAAGTGCCATGGTGAAGTTTTCTTTGTATTTTCTATGTGTGTCTTAGTTGGGCCAGTTTTGGGTCATTAATTCTTCGATTTTGTTTTTCTTTTTTCTACTCTAGTAATTCTGAATAACTGTTAGTCAACTTGAAGTTGTTCCATATCTCTTGATGGTCTTTTATCTCCCCTAATGACCAATATTGAGATAATTGAGATTTCCTATGTAATCATAAGTTATAAAACAGGTGATCTCATAATCTCTTGATGTACTTTCCTCTAGTAGTAGCATCCTATATATTTGTATTACAATATCACAACCAGAAAATAGGATTTGATACAATCCCATCAGCTTTATTCAGATTTCAATAATTTTATGTGTTCCTATATTTGTGTAACTTTATTGTATTCCGTTTAATTTCATCATATGTAGATTAATTTAGTCACTGTCTAAGCATAGTGAAGAAAGAAAACTTATATAACAAGGATTCTTATGTACTCTTTTGTAGACTTACTTACCAACTTGTTACCTTCCTCAACCCTTATCATGAAAACCACTAATCTGTATTCATCTCTAATTTTGCAATTTCAGTGTTATATAAGAGGACTCATTCATTTACATATTTGGGGGATTTTTTTAGATTTTTTTATTTTTATTTATTTATTTACATTCTGAGATATTGCAGAGAGGTGGAAGGGGAAAGTGGAGGTGAGGGTCGTTCGTGGCTGGCTCCTTCCACTGCTGTTGCCATTGGGTTAGGGGTGGACACATGGCTGAGGCTCACAGCTCAGGAACCTGGCTTCCAATGAGGTTAGTTTTTCAATGCAGCATAATGCCTTGGGATCTTTTCATTTTGTTGTATGTACAAATATATCATTGTTTAACAACTCATGTATCAAGTGACTTGTTTGGTTTCTAGTTTGGGCTATTGCAAAAAGGGCTGATGTGAAATTCATGTAAAGTTCTTCTTGTGAACACAAGTGTTCTTCGGGATAAATGTCAAAAGCGTATCTGGCTGGGTCTTATGGTTTTGTAAGAAGCTGTACACAAAAGCCCGCGCCTCCACCTCTCCAGCTTGGGAACCCAGGGTCCTTCTTTTTTTTTTTTTAAAAGATGACCGGTAAGGGGATCTTAACCCTTGACTTGGTGTTGTCAGCACCACGCTCAGCCAGTGAGCGAACGGCCATCCCTATATGGGATCCGAACCCGGGGCCTTGGTGTTATCAGCACTGCACTCTCCCGAGTGAGCCACGGGCCGGCCCCAACCCAGGGTCCTTCTTGCTGTGGCTTGGTGGTCATCATTGGCTGGTTTCACATGTTGGGAGTGGAAGGGCTTGGCCAAGACCATCATCCCCACCCTTGGGACTGGTTGCAGGTGGTGGTGGTGGGGCATTGTGGAGGCCTATGGCCCTCTCCACTTTCTGGCCCTCTCCACTTTCTGGCTTGGTAGCCCAGGGGACTTACAGTTCTTCTAGGTGTTATAGGTGTTCATTGGTGAAATGACACCTTTACTACTTATGAAACTTTTATGAAACTCCTATATGAAACTTTGTCTCTGGTTGAGGGTACTTTGTTTTTTCTTTCATTTCTGTGTTGGATTATTTGCTGTTCCCACCACTTAAACTCTGCACTGGAACAAATTTGTTGTCCTTTGTTTACTTCTAAAATGGGGGAACTTCCTGTGGGGACCAGTAAATGAACTCTGAGGTTTAGCTAAATTGCTGTTTTGCTGCTTATTCCCTAGGGAAGGCTTTTTGTGCAGCTAAGGTTTTAATGGTGACTTTATAGGTACTTCCAGCTCTCGAGAGATCCAGTGCTCCTTGGTTGTGTAGAAACTCTGTTCTGGGCCTGAGCTGAGTACTTTCATCAAACTGCACCCCATGCAATTCTGTATTCCTGACCAGTCTCCTCTGAGTGGTCTTTTGCTGATTGCGGTGCAGATCAGCTGCCCTTGCTGTGCCCCAGTGTTCTCCCAGTGGGCCCATCTCCCACCCTGCCCGGGCTCCAAACACTTCCCATGAGATGCCATGTGCTGGTCCCTTGGGATGACTCACCGGCTTCTGAGTGGCTCCTTTTTTCAGTTGTGGCTCCTCATTCCTATGTGTGTCCATGGAAAGCCCATTAGTGGTCTTGATGGCCTGGGGACCACCATGTCCCTCTTCTTCCCTGCCGCCTCCAAGCAACTTCATCTGAAGGGCACAGCTGCAGCATTTGCTTGCTTCTGCTCCGTGCACTCAGCAGCTCCAGCCTGGATGGGGCTGGGTCTTGAAGCAGTCAGAGAGGTTTTTTCTTTCTCTCATCGTGGCTTCTCCTACCTTTATGATCTCTTCTCCTCTTCGCCTGGGCTCTATTGGCCCGGGCTTGGCTTTTGTTGCTTTTTTATAGTTGTAAATTGGTTGATTTGTGGGAGACAGTGATGCTGGGGACCATCTATTCTGCCTTCTTAACCGGAAGTCACCAGTGCAAGAGCTTAAACATCCTGGTCTACATCTCTGTGGGGCTCCCTGCGGTGGGCTGGTGAGGGCCCTGCAGCTGCAGCGGTAACTGTGGCGTGGCTGGCTTGGCTGTGTGTGGCTCGGCGGCCCTGCTCTGGTGGCACTGGTTGGGCAGGCCAAAAGTATTAACTTGATAAGATTCAGTTTTTTCATGAATCGTGCTGTTAGCTTTGATGTCTGGAATAATTTTCTTTCTCAAGAAAGAAAAGTTTTTGTTTATTCATGTGTTCAGTGGGCTTTAATGACACCATCTTTGTAGTTTGTTAAGGTGGAAGTTTAACACTCTTTTACATCCCACTTACACCTTTCCGGTTAAAGGTGGGCACTAATTAACACTGGCTTGATGAATATGAGAGGATGTGTGAGGTCAGTTCTCTGCTGGGTCTGCTGCTACAAAGAAAGACTGGGGTGTTTGGGGTGTCAACTGTGCTCTCCATTATTCTGCTTGGATGGTGATAAGAGTATGTGGAGATGAAATTTCCTTCTGGGATTTGCTAACGGGGTAAAGGGTTGGGGTTGCAAAGTTCTGAATAACACTGCATTGCCTTTTTTCTTTTTTGCCACATAGGAATGGAGGCTTAGCTCTCCACAGGGTCCTGATTACAGCATCCTGGAGGGTGAAATGGAACATTGCTTACTTCCACTAGGTAGAGATAAAAAATCTGCTCCTGTTGGACTGAGCAGGGCTGAAGCCATGTTGGGACCTAAAGCTGCCTTGGCTGCAGAGATGGGGAGGATTTTTAAAAGGACAGTTTTCTTCTCTCCACTCTTTCTTCCCATCCTGAGTTTCTCATCTCACTTGCTTAGTAGGAAAACAAGGCTGAGAAACTAATTAGTACTTTGCAAAGCTAACAGTTCTTTGAGACTTGTAGAGTTTTGAGAAATGATCAAGGCCAAATGACTAAAGCTGACCTTGGGTACCAGCCAAGTACATCTGCACAAATCAAAATCTTGCAGGGTCCTGAGATAACAGTGAGGACGAGAACAGAAACCAGATAAGGCCTTGGCAAGACCTCGTATCTGACCCATAGAAACGGACTCCTTGTAACTCACATCTCCTGCTCTCCTGCTTTTCACCTCCCACATTCCATTCTCTCAAGCCTTCCTTTAAAAACCTCTCAGTAAATCTAAATCTTTGAGATGGGAGAGCCTACCATCTCCTTCAACTGAATACATGTGCTTTTCTAACACCAACCCTTTGACTTCTGAGTTTTTTCTTCCTTTTTCAAAGAGGCGGGAAACCTGACCTGAGTCCGGTAACACTCCCATTTCATCACTATCCAGTAATGGAAATTGTAGCAGTGCCTGGGTCCTAATGAGGGGATAGATGGAAGATCATTTTTCTGTTAAAAAATACTCTGTTTGCTGAAAATTCCCTGCAGTGAAATCTGTGTGCCACCATCAGCTTCCACTATGTGGAGTATGAAAGATTAACTCTCCACTCTGCTGACATTCCAGAGAAATGAGAATGCCAGCTCAGCTGCCTTTGCCAGCAAGGAATGGAAGGCAAACTTTTTGCTTATTCTGTTGACATTACCTAGCTGCCTGCTTCTTAATGGTGGTTGGGATGGACTATCAGCTCTCTGCTTAACTCCATCCTCATCTTGCTGTGTGTGGTGAGCCAGCGGGGGGTGGGGGCTAGTGTTGTGTGTTTTTCCCATAGGTGTGTTGCTAGAGTAATGTGGATAAATTTTCAGTTATATACTACTCTTTTCATGGTCGTCTGGCTAGCTAGGGATAACAGACTTTTCTTTTGGTGGCCTGGCTTGGAGCATTCTACAGCGCCCTGTCTGGAATATATGGAAGGCGATAAGAAAAGTCAGGGAACTCACCATGTTATCATTCCTGGAGTGCGATTGTCCATAGACACTTCTGCTTCTGGTTTTGCTTTAAGAATTTTCAGATGCATTATGAATAGTTCTCAGTTCTAGTACTAATTATTCCCATCCACTTAGGTGAGATCTTGAATTCACTGCTATTTGGGTTACAGATTTTTCCAGTTGAGTGGATGACAATATTCATGGATCTTGTTTGCTTTATAACTGCCATGGGTCTTGTTTTTGTGGGCACTGATCTGGCGTGATCTTTCCAGAAGACTCTCTCTCTGGTGTTAGTAGTTTCCTTAACAATTGTTCAAACCTCTGCAGATCTCTGGAGTTCTCTGTATAGTTCTTTCTAGTTTTCTGTCTTAAGATCTCCAGCTGGACTGGTCTCCTTGGACTCTCACTCTGATTTTTCACATTTGCAGTCCCTAGGGCCCCCCTTAATTCTCTTTTGTGTCATGACTTGAAAATGCTGAAGGCAGTCACGGGTAGGTTAATCACAGAGCATACCTCACTTGTTTCTATCTTTCAGGTATTACCATTCTTTTTTCTTTAATTTTATTTAAAATATGACTGGTAAGGGGATCTTAACCCTTGACTTGGTGTTGTCAGCACCACGCTCTACCAAGTGAGCTCACCGGCCATCCCTATATAGGGATCTGGACCCATGGCCTTGGTGTTATCAGCACTGCACTCTCCCTAGTGAGCCATGGGCCAGCCCTAGTGATTACCATTCTTGTTCATTGATATCCACTGTCCAATATTTATTTCATGATTTCATCTTTAATTTTCACTCCTTTTCTTTTAGTCCTTTAGGGTAAATTAAGAAGTCTCTTGGGGCTTTTTAACATCCTTATTTGTGAAACTTTCTCTTTATTAGGTCTGAAATTCTTTCCTAAGCTAGTGAAGTTAGTTAGAATTTTATGTGTTTATTTTACTGTATTTATTTTCACACTGCCTTCTACTTAATGTCTAACGATAACTGGCTTCTATTTATGATAGTTAAAGTTTTCTGTAAAATAAAATTTAAGAACATATTCAGTAAATTATGATACATCTGATTATGTATATTCCAGAATGTGTTAGAGAGTTGTACTTCAACAAGTTTGGAAGATGGTATTAGGAAGAGACAGAAAATGTTTTAAGCATATAACATTTTAGTAAGCAAAGATCTAATTTAAATAATTTATATTTTAAACCAAATGAACTGTGTAATGACTTTCATTTTTTGTGGGCATGCACATTTCCTGTTTATGAATTGATAATCTGTCAGCAGTTGAAATAATGACATTTATTGAACCACCATTATTCCTTAAGTAGAATAATTAAGAGTATTTTTATTTTTAAAAAGTTTATAGTGGACACAGTTGGTACCTTTACGGTATCCCTTTGATATTCTCCAGTTCTGGGTTTTGTAAACTTTGACTACCTGAGAGCTATCTTTGGTAGGCAAGAACTACAGGTTAATTGACATCTACTACTCTTTCTCCTGTTTCCCTGTCCTCCAGCCAATGACTGCCATCATTTGGGAGCTGAATGCTTTAGCTTGCCCTTTCTCTTTGTGTTCTGCATTGTCACACAAAGTTCCCCATAGGATTGAGTACTCTCTGTGTATATCAGTAATTAATCTTGGTAATACACTCTTTTTGAGCTTTCTTCCCTTTACTGTCTAATCACTTGCCAGATAAACTACTTCTACCTACATCTTTATCGAGGACTTCTGGGATAATCCAAGCCAAGATAGTAAGGCAAGAAGCATTTTATATCAGTTTAAATTGTAGAGGTTTTAGAATATAATTTTTAAAAATAGAAATGAATATTAAAGCTTGAAAAACATAGGTGTATGTTTGTGTGCATTTGTATTAAGGTATTTCAAAAGTTAACGGAAAAATGGAATTAAAAGATAATGTGAATTTCTCCATGAACTTTTTGAAGACCCCTTTTATGCACACTCAGTATACATCATGGTAGGAACTAAATAAAAAGTTTGCTATTAATACACAAAATGAATGGCTTGCTACTGTTTGGAATTGTGGTATTTGGTCTTGAGGTCTCTCTCTGGAGAGTGGCTATGAATTCCAGTCCTGCCATGACAGGGTTTTAGGGGAGTTTATTGTGGGTATTTGTGCTTTTCACAGGATACTTCTTTATCCTGGCAGATGGCCAATGCCTAAGCATTTGACTCATGACCAGATGTTCCTGTCACAGGAAACTTGTTTATATTGGCAGATGCCCTTTTGACTCCTGTCTAAACTGTGTCCAGTTAATTTCTACCAAGATAGCCATTTTCTCTCTAGGAAATATCTAAATGGGAGAAAAGTTAGGTTTGAATGTGTGGGTCAGGTGACACAGGAGGCAGCACAACAAAACACATGAAATAACAGAAATAATGTTATTACTTACAGACTTCAGAGAGAAGAAGGAAGCATGATTTCTAGGGCCAGTGGGAAGTGGGGAGCCATGAGAACACATGAACTCAAGTGGATGGGGAGTGAGAATGAGAGAGGGACCTGAAGGCCAAAGCCTTTGTTGGGTTCCAGGGCATTATCCAAGCAGGTTTCCTGTGGGTAGAACTAATTGTTGGGTTTAGAACAAAGAGAAGTTCCAGAAGGTCATGCTGTGACTGAGAGGCAGTCACTATGCATATCTGCATAGCCCATGTGGGGTGTGGGGGTGAGTGGGGCCAGTCTTGTAGGTCATATCTAGCTTTCCCATAGGCAGGTGGTCATCAGGAGATGTACTCAATAAGGCAGATATATTGATTGACCACAATGAGGAACTGAAGGAGGCAGAGAATGGAAACTGTGTGAAGGATGACTAAGTCATGTTTCTGATGTGAGAATTTCGACTTATACTCAGTAGTTGTTAAGATAATGTAAAATTATAATGATTTACTACAGCAATCCTGTATGTGGACATCTCCCTGTTTTATACTGTAAAAAGAATTAAGGATGTTTTAAAACCTAAAATTTTACTGGCTAGATAACTTCTGGGGGGACTAAAAATGTGTTTTTAATGCTAACATTAGGGGTCAACCTTTGCATTTCTTTTTAATTCTAACTTCTTTTCTTGTAACATTGGACATAAAATTGATGCCAGTTTAAAAAGTAGAGAGAAACAGAGAGAAAGTAGGGAGAGGATAGAGGCGCATAATGCTCAGATTTTCTTATCCTTGTGTATTTCTATCAGATTTGCTCCAGAGGGTTCTTCTGACAGATTTTTGATTTCAGGCAGGGCTTGATTAAAAATAAATCAAAATATTTCTCCAAGTTGCTTGGCTTCTGTGTTACCTGTTTGACCCATTGTTTCTTTTAATTTTGTAATATATGATAGAATTTTCAGAACTTAAAACATCTTGTGTACTTTATTTCTTATTAATGTGTGCAATACGTATAAAAACTTTTACTAAAAGTTCTTTTGTCTTTTCTTTCTTTCTTTTTTTTTTTTTTTTTAAAACAAACAAACAAAAAAAACAACCCTACAGAATGCTGCCTTTTTATATGGTCTTGGTTTGGTTTACTTCTACTACAATGCATTTCATTGGTAAGTTGGTTTATACCAGGTGTTTCCAGTAGTATAATTTTTATCTTTCTGTGCTTCTAATCATGTTTAACCCCTTTTCCACTGTGCAACATACCTGTTAATACAGTTATACTGGCCAGTAACTAGTAACTTGATTTTAGGCTCTTAACTTTTCACTAATGGCCTGTAATTAGTAATCTAATTATAAACTCTCAACTTTTTACAAATTGTCTGAAATTATTAACCTGATTATAAACTTTCAGTTTTCTACTAATAGGAATAATAATAATACATTCTTTAGCTTTGAGGATTAACTGTGATAGTAATATAAGAGAAGTAGTAAACTCTAAAGTATAGGAAACTTTTTTGGCCCTGCTTTTGGTTTTTTCCCCCTTCAAGTTGTCTGAGAGTCCAAAGGAAGATGAATTAGTAAGTACATGGTCAAGATTTGCAACCATGTTGTGTGGGTTACCCTGAATCTTTATTTCAGAGTTCTAAAATATGCATTGACAGCTATTTGATAGGGTTTCTCCAAGGTGAATATTTAACTTTAACTTGGATACCTTTTCCTACTATTTATTTTTTCTCTTCTGCCTTTGTGCCATTTAATTACAAGTCTGGAAGTACTGAATTGTTTGTTAGATAACCTGTTGACAATAGATTCTCATAACAATTCTCTGCCTCAAGAATTACTCATTGCCTTAAGATATCTTAAACTTAAGTCACCTACCTTCTTGTGTAATGAATCATATTTAAAACCAAGAATAAGTTGGCAGCAGTTTGAGGTCTCTGTCAGCTTCTTAGAGATTCTATTTGGAGAATTCACAATTCTGAACCTTTAGAACTAGAAAAGGTTTTAGAGAGATCACTTAGTTTAATCCCTTAATTTTATTAGTGTAGAAAATAGGATGTAATTTTCAGTCTGTGTTATTTAACCATGTACGTAGTGGTGCAAACGGCCCCTTGTTCAGGTCCCCTGTCTAAGAACTTAAAGCGTGATTCCTACTGAAAGAAAAAAATATCATGTTTTGTACATGACCATCAGTGGCATTGGAATCATAAGACCTTTCTGATCACTTATAGTTGGGAAGAGCACAGAAGGTTGCAGACTTCAGTGATAGGACTAATAAAGATTTTAGGGAGATAAATGTGGAAGTAAGACTATACTAAATGGAGTAATTGGTTGTACTTTGCCCTGTGTAATGATGGAAAGATGGTTGTTTTTAGTCAGTATTTGTAATTATTCCACTGGGCATATAGATAATATCATTTTAGCTAGCCAGAACTAATTTAGGTGAAATCCAATATAAGACCAGAGAGAAAGAAGACTAAAGCTATGAATATTCAGTTGTACCTCGTGTTGGTCAATTTTCACATAGTTATGATAACTCATGATCTCTCAGGATTGAAGATAAGAATATAAGATCAGTAGAGACATAAAGCTAGCATAGATTCAAAATATTAATTTCTTTAACATGTAACTGTGCTTAGATGGCAAAAGTTGTAAAAGATGAGTGTATCTTTCGATATGTCATCTTTAAATTATGCTTATACGTTTCCCAGAAACCTTATATTTTAAATGCTTAATTTAGCAGTAAAATATGTAATCACATACTTTTAGAAGTAAGAAATGAACTATCAAAATAATTTACTAAAGATGTGCAGTATTGCTTTGTCTTATTTAGTGGTGTGTCTGGTATCTACGTCTTTTTGTACTGTGTAGTAAGTTGACATTTGTTTTGGAAACTTTTAAGATTCTAAACTTTCACCTTTAAGGAGTTTGGAGAATAATTTAGAATCAGAATAGACTTTTTCTCTTTTTGTCTCTCTGGTAATGTTTGTTTTTGAGAAGATAATGATTTACATTTCTAATAATAAAAGATACTCAAAATACATTTAGTAAAAGGTGATTCTCCTTTTGATTTTCTCCATTGGTAATTAAGATCTTTTAAAAAGATAAAATTTAAGGCAGTATAGAATTAGGACAAAGGTAGAATGTTAGATCATTGAAGATTGAATCACATTGGAGAACCCTTAAGCAGTCTCACGGAAACATGGGTTCTTGATTGATGACACAGGTGTCACTATATTGCTGTAAGAGTAAGAATGGAAATATAGGAAACCCATTTGGAGGAAAAAAACCTGACTCCTTTCTGTATCACACCTATTTCTAATAATCTCCAGGTGGATGATAAACAAAAATGTGTAAGGCAGAATAAAGCTTATAAAAGTAGATTTGTGTGGAGCAGAATAGAACCAGGGTTAACACCCTCACCTTCTCACCTTTTCAAAAACTTTTCTACTGCTTCTCTTTCTGAAATGTTTAAGGAGAAATTTGAATGAGTTATTTACTTTGCAATTTTTATTGAACATTTAAATATTGTAGAATTATTGACAAAATTGAGAAAAATTTATTCTGAGCTTCCCTTCCCCTTTCTAATCTGTTTTATAATTCATTTATGTCATTTTAATAAAATTGGTATTTCAGCTAAAATCGGGTAAAATTGGTATTTCGACTAAAATTGGGTATTTGTACTACCAAGCAAAATACATATATGTATTTAAAAATTACAACTTCTTATGTCTGTTTTTTTTTTTCAGGGCAATTAAAGCATTTCAAGATGTGCTTTATGTTGACCCTAGCTTTTGTCGAGCCAAGGAAATTCATTTACGACTTGGACTTATGTTTAAAGTGAACACAGATTATGAATCTAGTTTAAAGGTACGTGGCTAGGGTTTTTCTGAGATACAGTATTGTGTATGCATGTTGTGTGTGTGTGCACACACTGTTACATGTTATTCAGAAATGTTGAGATTTATGTTAGCGCTATAAAAATTTTGGAAAATTTGGGATATAAACTAAAAGGTAAGAAAGGTAGGGGTTGGGTTTCTGTGTACAAAATAGATACTAAGATTTACAAGGTAACTTTTCAGTGCAGTAAGATTTCTTTATTTTTAATTTTGAAAACATTTGAGATAAGAAGGGAAGTGAAGGTTTTTGTAAGTGTTACTTTCCTGGAAGTGACTGCCACCATAGAGAAGAGAACAGTTAGTGATGCTATACTATTGACCTAATCATTCACTATTGTTTTGTATGGGTTTCAGAAATCTGTCCACTTCTAATAGAATATGTGTCATAGCAAAATTGTATAATAGAATATTCTTTGTAAGGCTTTTGGACTGCCAGTTGGTGAGTATAAAAACATTAGGGAAAATAGTACATTATTGTTTAAATACCTTAATTCTAATGGAAATTTGATTTTTCAAAAATATTTGTGGTTTCTTGGTTTGTGCCATCATTTTATGTTTTCCAAGGCTTTGAATGGAAATAAAGCTTCCCAGTAAGATAACAGCATTGCTTTTTGAAGGAATTAAAGCTTCTGGAGAAAAGCATAAAGTTTTATGAGTTTACGACTATAAAGAATGTTTACTCTTTTCAGATCTTTTGTAGATTTTCTTCATATTAAAGGTGGAGGGTGCGTGTGTGATTTAACAGTAGGATTTACTTTGTTCTCACTAAGATGAAATTGCTAAATAAATGCTTTTTAAGAACTGTCCTTGGGGATTCCCCAGACCACCCTTAAGCTTAATGATTTCTTAGAAGGACTCAAAGATCTCAGATAACAGTTATACTTGTGGTTACAGTTTATTACACTGAGAGAATACAGATTAAAATTATCAAAGGACAAAGGCACATGGGGGAGAGTCCAGGAGAGAGCAGGTGCAAGATTCACCGTGTGTGTCCAATTGCAAATGTGTGAGCAGCACTTGATTCTCCCTGCAACAATGTGTGACAACAGGAATGAAATATTGCCCACCAGGGGAGCTAATTGTGCGTAATTTCCAACGTTTTTATTGTGGTTTGTTCATAGAGACACCAAGCACCCACTGCCTAGCTCTCCTTAGTTACTTAATCTCCAGCCCTTACAGAGTGAAGTCTGATACTATGTGGCCTCAGGCCCCCACCATAAATCACGGTGTTGTAACTGACCCAGGGCCCCACTTAAACAGGCACTCTTTTGCAGGATATTACAGCTATCTACCAAGAACCAGTCAAGGGTCCGACCTTTCATGTGCAGGATCTGGCAAACCAAGGTTCCTGAGTTTTAATCCCTTACTGCATGCTTTACTTATACAGTCCCTAATTGTTATAGATATTAAAGTATAAAATCACACAAACTGCCTCTGCCTTTTTATGAGTTTTTAAAGAGATTGATAGTGGTGGCACATAGGTAGTCAATCAAAAACATTAAATCATTGCAAATAGACTGTGAAGAGTTTAGATCACTCAGATATCAGTGACAAGTGCAGCTGAGGAGGTTAAGTGCAATTGGTGTGGAGAGTGGGACAGAATTTCCACTTTCCTCAGATGAACGGTAGTATTTATCAATTTGTATTCTATGGAATATCAGTGGATTTGTTATGGAAGATAAGTACAGTTATGCCACCTTGTAGTTTTTCCTCTTGGACTTTCAGTGTATGTAATAGCCTATCAAAGGCTCTGTCTAACATGTCTTACAGTGAAAAACAAATACATCATAATATTCTAATAATATATTTGTTAGACCACAGCAGTATTTTATGATTGTGTTCTCTGGAAATACATACAAGGGAAAAAAAAATAAGAGCAGACATTTCCCCCCCATAAATACAGAATGTATGTATAAAAACCTGTAGAGAAAAGATTTATCTGAATATTAATTCAGTGTATTTTAAAGAATTCTGTGGATGCAGAGCTCCCGTTTTAATGAGGTGGCAAATTTAAGATCTTTTTTAATATGCAGAGGAGTGTTCGATAATGTTCATAGGTGCCTTGAAAGTTTCTGTTTACTTGTGTGTAACAGAAACATTCCTGCATGCACTTTAGTTTGCTTAGGTATAAAGGGTAACAGTACTTCAGGTGATATTGATTTTAGGAAAAATGTCTTAGGTACATGCATGAAGCTTTCTTCTGTGCCATTTCTTAATTAAAACACTTGACAGCTTTCTGATGTTTATTTCATTTGTATAGGAAGTTTTTGGGAGTTTTTGTCATTAGTCCTTTGTGTAGTATGAATTTATTGTTTTGATTTTTATTTCATCCTGATATTTGCTAATAGAAATATTCCTTGTCTATTGTTGGAACTGTTTGAGACATCAATCATTTTAATTAAGGAGGAGATATTTCTATGTGTTGCTTAAGTATTTATCATTCAAAATGAATAAAGGTGGGAATCAGAATGAGTGTCTCCCTTTGGGAGGTCTCCAGTTTCCTAAATTGGTCTGGTAATTTATCTCCACCATCCAGATGTGGAACTTCTTTTTTTTTTTTTTTCATGAGACAGTGCCTTTTATTTAGATTTTTCTCTGCAGTGTCATTTTTATTCCATCAGCAAGCTTGAATTAATAATTTAAAAAGGACAGGGAAAGCCAGTTTTTTTTCCTTCGTTAGCACGTCTCAGGTGATTAGCTCGTGCTTCCTTCTTTTGGTATCAGGTTATCTATCAGATTGGGACCATCTTCTCATTGTCCTGAAGTTAACCTGTGACATCTCCCGGTTGGCAAGCTGTGGTTAATATCTACCCTATTAACGGTGTGGGACTATTGCAGTTACAAAGTGATAGACGGTACTATCATATGACCTATGTCTATTGCTAAATGTTAAGTACAAATTTGCTAAAAGGAACAATGCTAACATTTAATTAAGTTCTAATGGGGGTGAAACAATCTTATGTTCTAATGGAATGAACCTACTGTTGATATGGAAAAAGAACAGGGGATATTTGAGCAGCATTATCATGCACATCTTGAGGTTATGCATTCGCTGTGGCCCTATAATCTTGATCTAAATGTTAAAGTGTCCTTGTGCACAGCACCGTCCCTCACAAAACCAGTTACATTTGCCTCTTAGGTCTAATTTTGCTGGTTTAATAATTTTACAGCATCTATTTTTATCCCAATATCTAATTCTTAATGATTTATTTAAAACTGGATACCACCAAGTAAAGGGGGTTCTACAGTTTCGTTCCCATATCCTTAATTTGTCCCAATCATATAATTTCTCATTAATGCCAACCATTCTCTTGCCATGAATATAACCTCCAGTAAATGATGTTTGCCAACTTACATTAGGCTGCAGCTCATATTTAGTCATGGAACATATGTTGGTGTGGTCAATTTATCATAAGGGGATAATTTTGAATTGTCCAGTTTACTCGGATCCTCTGTGGGAATGTTTAGTTCAATGACCGTATAATTATTTGTGTTTTTTTATAATCTTTTGGGAATTCAGAGAACTGCCACGCTAACCAAAATATCAAAAGAGAAGGCAAAAGCCACGAAGCCGAGGCAGGAACCCTGATGGGTTGTAGCAAGTGCTCGTAGCTGCGGCCTTGCCAACTTGGAGAGGGCAGCCCAAGCTGACTCCTTTAGGATCCTTTCATGGCGTGGACCACGCCAGCTCCCCCCTTTTTACTTTGTAATTTGAAGGTGAGGAGTTCTCGTTGTGTTGTCTTTATTGCGGATCCGAGGTATCTGATGAGGACCTAATTCGAGCCCCGCGTTGGCGCCATTTTGCCGGAGAGCAGCTCCAGTCGAGTTTGCGGGTCCTTGAAAGAGGCATGAGGAAGCCGGAGAAAATAAAAACTACAGACAGAGACCTCAATGCATCAGCCTGCACGTTCTTTCTCTGCGGGCTGTCAGCGTGTTGCAGCTGGAGCCCAGATGTGGAACTTCTGATGACCTTTTTGCTACACCAGTATGTTTCCTAGACGTGTATTGGTGTAGACACGTTGGGCTTCAGTCTTAACAAATTCCGAATCAAGTTGGTTCACATATGATAGAAATTGTGGTTACTTTTTTACAAAGTCCTGTCTTCAAGATTATTAATTCAGTTGTTCAGATACCTCATCAAGGATCCATATATTCTTTTGTACTCTGTTGGCTGTTTCCATCTTTGATATAAGACAATTACCAGGTGTAATCAAAGTGACTTTTTTTTTTTCATGTCAGTCGTAGGTACATTATAGAGTAATAGCGTAGATGCTTAGTATAATATGGGCATAAAGTAAGTGCTCAAAAGATGTATGATTATCATTCTCATGTTGATTCGAGGATGGAAAAGAGCACACCTTCCTGTTGCTGTTTTCAAGAATGAGGAATAACTTTGTAAAAAGCCTCCAAGAAACCATCTTGCCTCTTATTTGCCAGAAATAGGCTCATTCTTCAGAAATTTCCTATCAGAGAGGATGGTATTACTCATTCTTTGGCAAATGTTACTTCCCTAAGAGGGGCATAGAACAGATATTTTGGAGTGGACAATAGTGTCAACTCTAAGTCCATTACAAGTCAGATCTTCTCTGTCTCATTTTCTTCCTTTAGTTCCAAGAAAGATAAAGCATATATAAAGTATTTTTTTTTCCTCCACAGCCTCGCCAACACTTTGTCAGTCTTTTCTTTTTTTAAATTTATTTTTATTAGCATATTCATTATTACAAATCATACTTATTCTTTATGCCTGTTGTTCATTTTCCCTTTCCCCTCCCCCCTCTAATAACCACAGATTTGTTTTCTCCATCTGAGGGATTAACTGTTTCTTCTGTTGGTTTGTTGATCTAGGTGATCTGCACTACTGAGACAGCCCTCTCCTATTATCGTCAATCAGATGCTTCTTCTATTGCTCTGGAGTGTGCTTAGTGGACATAGAAGATCTCTTCTTTTTTTATGGTCTCTGCTGGTGTCTCTCCTTGTGTCAATGCAGTTGAAAGTCTGGTGTGCCATCTGCACAGTGGCTGTGATTGCTGCTATAGAGACTAGTTGCCTTTGTGGCAGCCATGGCAATTGTGGTGGCTATGGTGGGCTACCCGTGTGGAAATGGTGTTTTTGGTGTGTTCCTTACCTGGGTGTGGCTGGGTTTGGCCTTCCCCAGCTCCATGCTTTGGGACCCTGGCGGGGCCCTGGAACGGTGTTGGCCACTTGTCTAATTATGGCTAGTTTGGTCTCCCCCGCTCCACGCCTTG
Organism: Cynocephalus volans; assembly: GCF_027409185.1. Classification (NCBI taxonomy): domain Eukaryota; kingdom Metazoa; phylum Chordata; class Mammalia; order Dermoptera; family Cynocephalidae; genus Cynocephalus; species Cynocephalus volans. The sequence goes on from NC_084479.1 coordinate 3,442,496, forward strand.
GGACCCCAGTGGGGCCCCAGGGCAGTGGTGGCAGCTTGCCTAGTTACAGCTGGGTTTGGCTTCCCCCAGATCCATGCCCTATTCTAATATGTTGTTGTAGAGCAGTTGGGGGGAGGGGGAAAGAGTAAAGGGGAAAGAAATAGGGTGGGAAAAGGAGGAAGGAGGCGGGTGTGATCAAGGCCCATGCCACCCCATCATTTCTGCAGGGGAGACCAGGAGACTCCAAACAGTGGCTCGGTCATTGCTGGGCTGAGTACAAATGTCAGGGGGGTGTGGTTGAAGCCCTCAGCCCCCCACTGCCATGGCTCAGGAGCCCTGGGTGCTTCCTGCTGTGGCTTGGTGGTCATTGCTGGACTGGTTATGGATGTCAGGGAGGTGTGGCAGAGACTGTTGGCCTCTCATTTCCCAGCTGGGGAGCCTAGGGCACTTACTGTGGTGGCTCGGTGGTGGTCACTGGGCTTGTTGCATATGTTGGGGGGGCCTGGCTTAGACCCTCTGCTCTATCCTGTCCCTGGCTTTGGAGCCCAAGGGGCTTCTGGTCCTTCTTGGTTTTATAGGTGTTCTTTGGTTAATATCAAACTTTGTTTCTGATCTATAGGATAAAATTTTGTATAAAATTGGCTGTGGTGTAAGTCAGGAATCATTTAAGGAGCATGGCAGTTCAGAATGAATTTCTTGTAACTCTCTTTTGGTAACTACAACCTAATCATTTAGATCCTGTCTTAATAACACTTCCTCAAGGAGGCACCTTTTCCTAGGTTAGATCTTTATGACACAGCTGACCTTGCACCCTTTTCTTTCATTTGAAATACTTGCCACAGTTGAAATGAATCTATTGCATGAGCACAATTTGTTTTTCTTCTTGTCTCTAGCTAGAGCTTATTGGTGAAAGGATCATGTTTATTGTTATATCTGCAGTACATGGCCTTAGGCACTCAGTTATCTGTAAAATGACAATATTTTAGGGCTTTGTTTGTATCGCATTACCAAGTTCAAGGTATACTTAATGAACAACATTTTCCTTTTATCATAAATAAGAATTAAAAAATGTCTTTTATTGAAGGACATAAATAAGCATATTCTCAATCATATTGAATTTCACTTCATAACTTTACTTTTGGTGCCCATATATGCATTTAGATGCCCTAAGAACCACACCTGTGACCACCATTAAACTTTAAATTTATGGGCCGAGCCCGTGGCGCACTTGGTAGAGTGCTGTGCTGGCAGCGCGGCGACGCTCCCGCCGCGGGTTCGGATCCTATATAGGACTGACCGGTGCACTCACTGGCTGAGTGCGGGTCGCGAAAAAAAAAAAACAAAAACAAACAAACAAAAAAAAAACCTTTAAATTTATTAATCCATTCAAGGGCATGTCCCTCACAAGCTAATCACCTCTTCAAGGCCCCACCGTTCAATTACCATAGTAGGATTTCCCATCCTCTTAACATTGCCATAGTGGGGATTCAGTTTCTAATATGTGGGCTTTGGGGGACGCAATTCAGTCCACAGCAGCAAAGGTCTGTTTTCTCACATCTGTTTAATAATTACGGTTTCAAGGCAGATTAGACTTTAAATTGTAGTACAATCTGAAATGTGGCTGTTATGTTGCCCTTTTGTGTAGAAAAAAATAATGAAGTAGGGTTTACTTTTAACGTTTCACAGATTTAAAAATAGTCCTTTTCGTGTTGCTCTGGTATCATATTAAGCATCCACATTTGCCACTGTACACCAAGGGAAAATAAAAACAGTGTCCTCAGTGTTCAAATTGTGGTTTTTCCTTAGTAAATGAGGTACCTGCCCCCCTTTTGCTTTAAATTTTTATTTTGAGAATATGGTAAATCTACATGCTGTTGTAAAAAAGAACAACAAAAACAAACCCGAACAGATCTGGTATACCCATCAAATAGTTTCCCTCAACATTCACATCTTACATAACTACAGTAGTCCTTCCTTTATCCACTTTCCAAAGTATCAGTTACATGAGGTCAACCATGGTCTGAAAATATTAAATAGAAAATTCCATAAATAATTTATAAATTGTAATTTGTGTGCCATTCTAAGTAGTGTGATAAAATCTGTACCGCCACCCTCTGTCTGGCCCAGATGAGAATCATCCCTTTGTTTACTCTGTATTAGCTACTTGTCTGGCTATGAATCATTTAGTTGCTGTCTTGGATGAATTAGATTACTGTCATAGTTTGCAATGCTGTGTTCAAGTGACCCTTATGGTACTTAATAATGGCACCAAACTGCAAGAATAGTGATGCTGGCAATTCACATATGCCAAAGAGAAGCTGTAATGTGCTTCATTTAGGTAGAAATGACTTAATAAGGAAAAAAAATTGTATGCTGTGGTAAGAATGAGTCTCCTATTGGTAAAATTGTGAGGAAGAAAAAAAATACATGCTAGTTTTGCTGTTGCACCTCAAAATGCAGAAGTTATAGCCAGAGTGCTGTGTGATAAGTGCTTAGTTAAGATGGAGAAGGCATTAAATTTGTGGGTGGAAGAGAAGAATAGAAACACTTTTCAATTAACATCCTGTCAGGTTTGGTAGCATCTGTTGTTTTGGGCTTCCACTAGGGATCTTGAAACATCCCCCAAGGATAAAGTGGATGGATGTACTCTGCTACCACTTCTTCATGCTAACCCTAACACAATTAGTCAGTCGTTGTTTCCACTAACCACATTTGCTGAAAATCATAACATATCCATCTACTCTCTACCAAGATGTTTACTTCCATCAAAATGTCATAAAATATTGTTGCTTTGTAAGAGTTTTTCTTTGGTATGAAGATACTGGTCTGGAGGGGGAAGGTGTTTACAGGTGATTTTAAGTTCTTACATCAATAATGGTCTTGGTCAGCAGCTTGTTTCTATGGAAAGCACACGTCTTAAATGACTATCTCAAGTTATTTATCTGCACCTATTTCTGAAAAGAAAAATATTTCAAATGGATAGAAAAGCTGTATTATTCAAGGCTTGAACTGAGAGGAAAATGTGTATCTGTATTCCTTTATAATAGATGGCTACAGGTCAGACTTTGAGATATTTTTTAACTAAAATGTGAAATTTTAGAGAAAATCGAGAACAAGAAGAAGAAATGCTGTTTCTCTTAGTCTTTCTAAAATGTCCGCCTTCGTGTGTACGTGCGCGCGCGCTCAACGTTACAATGGGCTTATCAGAATATAAATGCATTTTTGACTTAAGATATTTTCAATTTAGGATGGGTTTATTGAGATGTTACTCCATTGTACGTTGAGGAGCAACTGTTTTGTTTACTTGAAGACTGAGCGATTCAGGTGTTTTTTTTTTATATAACAAAAACATGCATGTAGTTGATAAAGTTAATTCTTTTCTGCATCCTCCATTTTTGAGTCTCATGAAAATAATTTGATAACATTCAGTTTTCAGCAATTAATTTTGAATGTAGTAATTTTATATGGTTCGGGGGCATGTTTTAGTTGAGTAGCACAGTTTCTTTTTTTTATGATAGACCTTAAATGGCTGAGGAAAAATTCATTTTATGCAACTCTAAATTTAGTGCATTAATATTTTTGCTTTCTTCTTGCAGCATTTTCAGTTAGCTTTGATTGACTGTAATCCTTGTACTCTGTCCAGTGCTGAGAGTAAGTATTTTTAAATACAATATTTGTCTGTTTGTATTTGTCTTTTGATCAAGAGGATAGGACAAAGCAATTTATGACTACAAATACATTTTTATGTGTACAGTATCTTGGTTTTGTCGGTTATTGAGAAAAAGAATGGGATGGCATGTGCCTGATTCAGAGACATTAATATATTGTGTGGTTCAGTCTATTTGAGTATATTAAAAAAAAAAAAACTTATCAGTTTAATTATTTGGTAACTGTAGAAATGTCTGGTATCTCACACAGCACTAACATAGTAATTACCCACTTTACACCAAACATTATTAGTTGTTATTCCTTTCTAGTGTGTATCTTTTTAAATAGAAAAATTATGTCTGTTCATGATTTACATATTCATAGTCCTTGAATATTGTTTGAAACTCTTCTAAGTATTTGTGATGTTGGAAAAATGAGAAGCTTTCAAAGCAAAGATGAAAATAAATGGAATGAAAAGATATTTTTATTTTATGAATAAATTACAAATGTATAGTTTAAAAAATAATAAATATATGTTGCTTTTGTAGCTATTTAAGATAGATCACTGCAATTAATATTATTGAAAGGAATTAGGTGATATGAAACTTTATGTTATATGATTGTCCTTTGGGATGATAAAGTTTATTCTGGTGTTCTAACACTAATATTTTAGGATAAAGTATTATCTTGGGACCTTTTGAGTTCATATTTGTCACTTTCACTGCATCAGTGAAAATTGCCATATTGAATATTTTCCTTGTTGCTCCTCTTTTAAAGTATACTTAAGAGTGAGGAATGGAAATTTTTTACCTAACAAAAGGTGTTACTGTATCTTATGGGATGGTGAGGCCAGAGACATCTGACCACTGACCAAATCTGGAGTCACTGGTCAGTAAATCTGGTTTTAGGCTGCTACTTACTATTGATTTTTCTTTTCTTATTATCTTTATTAGATTGGTAGAAATATGGGGAAAATAGGGCATAGATTTTTCATTATATTTTTTCTTTTTTTAATCTTTAATCCAGTTTCCTCCAATAATTCTAGGTAAGAACTCTATTAACTAGACTTGATGTGGTAAGCAGTACTGTGGTGGGAAAGGAGAGTGAGGAGGAAGAGCTATCAACCTCTGTAGGCAGAGAGGTATTAATATATATAGGACTTTTAAATTTTTTGGTTTTGGGGGTATTATCTTCTGATATTTTCTTTTTCTGTGAAAAAAAATTCTTATTTTACCTTCATAGCCAAAAGTTCATAGCCAGTTAGTTTTACTTCTGATATTTAACTACTTACAAAACAGTGACTTTGTTCCAAAAGTTGTTTGATTTTAATTATAAAATTTGGGGTCATTTCTCTTTTCTGAAAAGGAATTTGTTGTTACCTCGTGCATCATTCTCTAATGTGGGTGTAGGGAACTTACTAGAAAGCTTGAGAACAAATTGAAAAGGCAGCTTGCCAGGTCTTTCCATAGGCTCACTGAATCAGAATAATTTAGGAACTGAGCTTGGGTTAGGGTTAGGGTTAGGGTCAGGAAGAATTTTTTTTCCATTTGCTGTGTACAAAAGTAAAAAATGTAAAATGTTTGTACAGGTATCAAACCCTGGACCTTGCTATTTAACAATCTGAGTTAACTGGCCACGAGAATTTTATGTTTCTGAAAGGAGGAAAGAAAAAGGGATTCATGCTTTTGTGATTGCAGTGGGCCATTTCTTAAATAAACTCTACAAAAATAAATATTCTACATATAATTTTGGAAGGTTCTCCTAGATAGAACCTAAAACAAAATAAGAAAAGACATTTGTCATTGATAAATAGAAACCGTGAAATTTAAGTATTTACTGTTCTGATCTGTTGATTATTTATTTGTGTTGATCATTCCTGTTTTCATTAGATCATACATGCTCTGGTGATAGGGAATTGGGTCTTAAGAAGAGCTGCGAAAAGAAGCCAAAATATTCTCCTTTTATTTGGTTTTTCAGATATTTTTTGTTGTAATCTTGTTTTCTAGGTAGTTGACCTCTTTTTCTTTTCCTTCTTTCAATAAAAATCATCTAATTCTGAAGGATTGGAAGAAAATTTATTACCCTGGTGTTGTTACTAGTATCCTGAACCTATGACTTTTTTGGAAATGTTTTATATGAGATTTAATTTTAAGAAACAATATGTGCATTAAAAAGCACATGTTTTTTATATAGTAATTTTATTATGTTTTTAAGATAAAAGTTTTTGAATACTGGTAATCAAGATATATGTTTAAAAGGTCGTGTTTACTCAATGTTTCTGTTTTGAACTTTAAAATTTGTTAGAACTGTGAATAAGTGGATGAAAATTTAATATAAGTATGACTTATAATGAATATTTTTCTTAGTATGCTCATGATCTTTCATAGATTTAATTTTATATTGTTTTATTTAAAACAAAAGTTACACTCTAATAAAATGTATATTCTATAGTTTTAGCATTTGCTTGTTTTATATACACTGTTCCTACTTGTGTTTCACTTTAGTACCTTTTTTCGTGATCTTTTCTTATGATTCATTGCAGTTCAATTTCATATTGCTCACTTATATGAAACCCAGGTAAGTATTGTAACTTACCTTTTTTTGAAAAAATAACTTCTTAAATTGTGCGTTTTTGTGGGGTACAATTTGTTGTTTCAGTGTATGTGTATATGGTATAATGACCCAGTTAGAATAGTTCATATCTGTCACCTAAATGTGTGGTTATAACATTCAAGATCTGCTTTTCTGGATATCTGTAAATATGCCATACAGTGTTATTAGCTGTTGCCACTCTAGAGCACTAGAACTTACTCTTCCTTATCTAAGTTCAGCTTTGTAACTCTACCCATTTACCAACTTCTTCCCATCTCCCTCCCCCTATTCCCTTTCCATTCTCTAGTAACCACCAATCTACTCTTTTTCTTTTTAATTAATTTATTTATAATCACTCATGATAATTGTATATATTTATGGAGTACAGTGTGATATTTGGGTACATTTATACAGTGTTCAATGATCATACAGGTTATTTAGCATATCCATCACCTCAAATGTTTGTCATCTGTTTGGGTTGGGGACATTCAAAATCCTCTCAATTAGCTACTTGAAGTTATACAGGAATTTGTTGCTGATGGTTTATTCTTCCGCTTTCTCTCTACAATTTTTGTATCCATTGACCACCCTCTCTCCCTTGCCTCTGCCCTCTCCCCTACCTGTCTCTGTTAACTCTTATTCTATTCTCTGTTTCTATAAGATCAACTTTTTTAGCTTCCACATATGAGTAGGAACATGTGATGGTATTTCTCTTTCTGCACCTGGCTTTTTCACTAAATTGTTTTCTACACGTTCATCCATGTTTTTCTGAATGTCAGAAGTTCATTGTTTTCTACGGCTGAGCAGTATTCCATTGTGTATATATACCACATTTTAAAAATGCATTGATGTACATTTAGGTTACTTCACAATCTTAGTCTGTTGTGAATATTAGCTGTGATAAACAGGAGAATGCAGGTATCCCTTTGACATGTTGATTTCCTTTCTGTTGGCTATACAGCCAGTATGGGATTGTTGGATCATACAGTAGTTCTGTCTGTACTTGCTTGAAAAAGCTCTGTATTGTTTTCCGAGATGGCTGTACTAATATACAATCCCGTCAACAGTGGAGGAGGGTTCGCTTTCTCCATATCCTTGCCAGCATTTATTTTCTGCTTTTTGATAACAGCCAGTCTAACTGGGGTGAGTTGATATCTCATTGTGGTTTTGATTTTTATTTCTCTGATGATTAGTGATTTTGAGCATTTTTTTATATACTTGTTGGCCATTTGTATAGATTCTCTTAAGATATGTCTATTCAGTTCCTTAGCCCCTTAAGATTTTTAAAGTTTATTGATTTTTAAGTTACTTTATTTTTTGCACAGAAAACATTGCTTTATTAAGGATGTTTGTCAACACATGAGGAGTACAAAGCGCTCCTTAAGACACCTGCCCTGGCAGAGCCAGGGTCTGGAAGCCTCCATGAGTGAGCAGGACAGGATGGGACTGAGAGTTATGCACCAGCAACATAGAATCATGCAGGGCCTAGTCCATTTTTAAATTAGATTATTTATTTTCTTTATTATTGAGTTGTTTCAGTTCCTTGTACATTCTAGATATTAATCTCAAGCATAGTTTTCAAATATTTTCTCCCATTCTGTAGGTTGTCTCTTCACTTTGTTCATTATTTGCAGTGCAGAGGTTTTTTAGTTTTGTTTAATCCCATTTGTTTATTTTTGCTTTTGTTGCCTATGCTTTTAGGCTCTTAAAAATAAAATATTTGCCAGTCCTATGTGCTCAAGCATTTCCCATGTTTTCTTCTAGGAGTTTTATAGTTTCAGGTCTTACATTTACATCTTTAATCCATTTTGAGTTGACATTAGTATATGATGAAACATAGGGATCTAGTTTTATTCTTCTGCATATGGACCAGTAGTGTTTCCAGCACCATTTATTTGAAGAGACTGCCCTTTTGCCAGTGTGTTTACTTGGCTCCTTTGTTGAAAAGCAGTTGGCTGAAGATACATGAATTTATTTCTGAATTCTCTATTCTGTTCCATTGATCCATGTGTCTGTTTTTGTGCTTGTACCATGCTGTTTTTATTATTTTAGCTTTGTAGTATAATTTGAAGTTAGGATGTGTTATTGTTCTTTTTGCTCAAGATTGCTTTGGCTATTCAGCCTCTTTTGTTGTTCCATATAAATTTTCAAATTGTTTTTTCTGTTTCTGTGAAGTGAGTCTTTGGTGTTACACATCTATTCCCTGCGTAACAGATATGAAGAAAAGAATTACGTGAATACTCAAGCACTATGTATGCATTGAAGCCTGGACGGACTGCATTTCAGTAATTTTTCCATTAAGAGGAGCAAAACTGTAAATGGCAGCCCCCTCCAAAGTTAGCCTTTCTCTTTTATTGTAAGGACAAGGAAGTTTTACAAGAAAATTCAGTTGATCTAACCATTACAAAGACACAAGGATATCATCAGAATTATGGATAACAAATGGAAAGCTGGTAACATCATTGAAATAAGCAAAGTGACATTCCATAATGCAATTTGCAAAAGGTTAAGTCGATCCACTACAAACACTGTTTTTCCCTACAGCAATTTCCCAGTATCTTTACATATCAATCAGTAACTTGTCTATCCTTGAGCCAGCAGCCATGCTGTGTTACAATTCTTTATCTTACAACAGAGACTTTTAGCCTGGGAAAAGTTTCCTGTCTTTTGCAAGGTTAACATTTTATATGTACTTTTAAGAAGTTAGGCTAAACCTGAAACTACAGGGAACTAGACTCTGTGAAATATATTTTCGCTTTATAAATGTAAGTATACTCTACACTTTGGTATTTTGGTGGGGATTGCATTGAATATATAGATAGATTTAAATTGTGTGCTCATTTTGATGATACTGATTCTTCCAATCCTTGCACGTGGAATGTTTTTTCCATTTTTTTAAATGTTGTCTTTAATTTCTTTTTAGTCAATGTTTTATAGTTTTCCTTGTAGGAATCTTTCACCTCCTTAGTTAAATTTATTCCTAGGTATTTTGTTTTTTTGTCACTATTGAAAACGGGATTTCTTTCTTGATTTCTTTTTATGGTATGTATGCTATTGGTGTATAGAAATGCTGTGATTTTTGTATATTGGTTTTGTGTCCTGCCACTTTACTGAATTTATCAGGTCTAGGATTCTTTTGGTAGTGTCTATAGGTTTTTCCATTTGCAAGTAGGACAATTTGACTTTCCCCTTTCCGAATTGGATGCCCTTTATTTCTTTTCTTGCTTAATTGCTGTGGCTAGGACTTCCAGTACTATGTTGAATAAAGGTGGCATACCCATCTTATTCTAAGTCTTACAGGGAAGGCTATCAGACTTTCCCTGTTCAGTATGATGATAGCTGTGGATTTGTCATATATAGGCTTCATTAACATACTTTTTTCTGTACCTAATTTGTTAAGAGTTTTTATGAGGAAATCAAATTTTATTAAATGCTTTTTTGTGTGTCTATTGAGATAATCCTGTGTTGTTTTCTTTGATTCTGTTGATAAGATGAAGCACATTTATTGAATTGTGTATGTTGAACTATTCTTGCATCCCTGTTATAAATCTCACTTGGTCATGCTGTATAATCTTTTTGATATGCTGTTGGGTTTGGTTCACTTTCTTTTTTTTTTTTTTTTTTTTTATACCACTTGTTCCTATGTGTATCTGAACCCTTGACTTTGGTGTTACAACAGGTTTGTAGTCTTTTATTGGGGATTTCTGTATTTGTGTTCATCACAGGTATTGGCTTGTAGTTTTCTTTTTTGTTGAGCCCTTGCCTGGTTTTGCTGTGAGGGTGATGCTGGTCTCCTGTTATGAGGAAGTATTCTGTCCGCTTCAGTTTTTGGCAGTGTTGGTATTCATTTTTTAAATGTTTGGTAGAATTTAGCACTAAAACCATCTGGTCCTGGGCTTTTCTTTCTTGGAAGACTTTAAATTACTCATTCAATCTTGTTGCTTGTTATTCATCTGTTTAGATTTCCTGTTTCTTCTTCGTTCAGTCACAGCAAGTCATATGTGTCTAGGAATTTATCCATTTCTTTCAGGTTTTCAAATTTATTGGTATGTAGTTGTTAATAACAGTCTCTAATGTTCCTTTATATTTTGAGGGTTCAGTTGTAATGTCTCCTTTTGTATTTCTATTTTATTTATTCAGGTCTTATCTTTTTTTTTTTGTTTAGTCTAGCTAGTGGTTTGTTGATTTTGTTTATCTTTTCCAAGAATAAATATTTGTTTGATTAATCTTTTATATTTTTAGTCTCTATTTCATTAATATCTATTCTGATTTTTATTATTTCTTTTCGTCTACTTTTTTTGGATTTAGTTTGTTCTTGCTTTCTCATTCCTTGAGATGCATTGTTAGGCTGTTTATTTGATATATTTGACATAGGTGTCTATTGTGATAAACTTTCCTCTTAATTATTGCCTGGACTGTATCACATAGGTTTTGGTATGTTGTGTTTCTGTCTTCATTTGTCTCGAGAAATGTTTTGATTTCCTTCCTAATCTCATCGTTATCCCTTGGTCATTCAAGAGAATGTTGTTTAATTTTCATATAGTTACATAGTTACAAAAGTTTCCCTTGTTAATGAATCTACCATTGTGATCAGAAAAAATACTTGATATGATTTTGATTTTTTCTGAACTTGTTGAGTCTTATTTTGTGGAATAACGTGTTTAATCTTGGAGAATGTTCCATGTGCTGTGGAAAAGAATGTGTGTTCTGCAGCTTTTGGTTGAAATGCTCTGTGTATGTCTGTTAGGTCCATCTGGTCTTTGGTACCATTTAAATTTGATGTTTTCTTGTTGACTTTTTGTCTTGGTAATCTGTCCAGTGCTGACAGGGGCTTGTTAAAAGTACTCAGCTATTATTGTGTTGGTGTCTGTTGTTATATTCTCTTTCTGTATTGATCCATTTGTCATTATGTACTAACCATTTTAGTCTCCTTTTACATATTTTTATTTAAAGTCTGTTTTATTGGATGTAAGTATAGGTACTTCTGTTTTCTTTTGTTTTCATTTTGTATGGGATATCTGTTTCCATCCCTTCACTTTTCAGTCTGTGTGTGAGTTTGTGGGTAATGGGTGTTTCTTGTAGGCAGCATATGTATGGGTCATGTTTTTCATCCATTTGGCTAGTCTGTATCTTTTACTTGGGCATTTAATTCATTTACACTCAAGGTTATTATCAATATGTGTGTTCTTACTCCTATCATTTTATTGGTTGTGTTATGGTTGTTTTGTGAATCCTTTGCTCCTTAAATTCTTTGTCATCTTATTGTTTATTTTCACAGTTTGATGATTTTCTGGACTGATGAGATTTGATTCCTTTTTCTTTCTATTTTGTGTATCTCCTCTATTAAAGTTTTATATTTAAAGGCGTTTCCATGATGATTGTTATTGTTCTTTCTCTTCCATACATAGGACTCTCCTACTACCAGTCTGGTGGTGATGAATTCTTTTTTTCTTTTTGTTTGTCTAAGAAGCATTTTTATTTATTATTCATTTGTGAAGGGTAGCTTTGCTGGGTATATTAGTCTTGGCTGACAGTTTTTTCTTTCAGCACTTTGAATATATCATTCCTTTTTTCTGTAGGGATTCTGCTTAGAAGTACTATTCATCTAGTGGGAATTTCCTTATAAGTGAATTATAGTTTTTCTTTTGTAGTTTTTATTATTCTCTTTTTTGTCTTTAGTACTGGATAGTTTGACTACAGTATGTGTTGGGATAGTTTGACTACAGTATGTGTTGGAGAGGTCCTTTTCGGGTTAAATCTATTTGAGGACCTCTGAGCTTTCTGGATTTGGGTGTTTGTATCTTTCCCAAGAATAGGGAACTTGTCAGGTATTATTTCATTAGATAGGTTTTCAATATCTTTTCTGTTTTCTTCCCCTTCTGGAATGCCCATAATTGGATATTTGTTTGCTACATAGTATCACATAGATCATGTAGACTTTGTTCATTCTTTTTTCTTTTTCTTTTTTGTTTTCCTGTGTTATTTAAAGATAGCTGCGTTCAAGATCAGAATTTCTTTCTTCTGTATGATCTAGCCTGTTGTTGAGACTCTTGGTTGTATTTTTTACTTCATTGAATGAATTATTCCATTCCAAAATTTGCTTGTTTTTTATGATGTCTTTTTGAATTTCTCATTCAGATCATGAATTATTTTATTGAATTTTTTAGTTGTTTGTATTCTCTTGTATCTTAGAGAATTTCCTTAATATTATTAAGTTGAATTTCTTTTCTAGCAAGTCATCAATTTCTGATTCTTTAAGATTGGTTACTGGAGCATTAATTTTTTTGGTGGTGTTATGTTAACCTTGTTTTTTCATGTTCCCAGTTTCCCTGTGTTCACATCTGTGCTTCTGGAGGAACAATCACCTTTTTGAGTTTTGTGGAGTGGCTTGCATAGGAAAAGACTTTCACCTGCAAATGCATTCTAGAGTGTTGATCAGGTAGAGCACAGTGGCTTTGTTCTGGGTAGGTGCAGTAGTGTAGACTTTATGTAGTTTCTTCAGCTGTAATCTGCTTTTGCTGTGTCTAAGAGTAACTTGGTGACTTTTTGCTTTGGAGGTTTATAGTAGTGGTGGTGCAGCTTTTCCAGGGAGGGGATTGCTGGGTTGGTTGATAGGCTGAGGGTGCCATGCACCCTGTGGGTCAGTTGTCTCAGGAGCTGGCTCACTGGTGATGCAGTTACTGGGTTGATTCTCAGGCCAGGGTTGTGGGTATATGGATTGTCAGGGTCTCTAGGACTTATTTGCCAGTGGCACAGTCAATGTGCTGCTTCTCTGACCAGTGGTGGGCCTGCCAGGGGTGTATCTATCAGCCAGGCTGTTTCTTACTTGAATGCAGTGTGTGTGTGTGTGTGTGTGTGTGTGTGTGTGTGTGTGTGTGTGTATAATGGCTTAAAGACTAAGGGGTGCCCATTAGAGGCATACAGCTGGGCTGTTTCTCTGCACAGGAGTTGAGGTACCTTTGGCTTGGATAGCTGGATACTGGTCAGCTGATGGTTTATCCCCTGCACCACTACTTGGGCCAGGTATGAGGCCATGCTCCCTGGCATTTTGGAAGCAGGTCTTTCAAGGGCAGAGCCACTGCTTCTCAGGAGGTGAGTGAAGCCTGGAGGTGGATTTCTGAAAGGGGCCCAGCCAGCTGCCTTGTGGGTTGTGGGTGAGATTGGGAAGTGGGCCTGACAAAAATGGGTGTAGCCATCATCTGGGGGAAGCGGGTAGGGTAGGTGAGGCCAATAGGCAGGACTGTTTTTGTTTGTTTGTTTGTTTTTGCGGCTGGTAAGGGGAGCCAAATCCTTAACATGGGTGTTATCAGTGCTGCACTGTACCATGTGAGCTAAATGGCCAGCCCCTAGGCAGGACTGTTTAAGGCAAAACTGCTTTTCTCTGAGAGGGTAGGATGTGCTTTATTCCTACTGGCCTGAGAGCACATTCATTAGGGTAAAGACCTGTGAGCTGTTTTTCTGGGTTGGGGTTCGGTTGCATGAAGCCCAACCAGCTATTGGAGAGAAAGAGGATAGATAAAGGAAGGGGGACAGTTTGCCAGACATTGGTCTGCTTCTCTTTTGTCTGGCTGCGGATGTGGGAGTATGTTAGTTTTGTAGGCCTGGGGTTGGCTTCCCAGATGTGCACAACTGGGGTCATAGCTGCTCTTGGTCCAGGCTTCAAGCCATTTGATCAGGGTGTTGTAGCTTCTCCTGTGAGTTTTGGGATGAAGGTTGGGCCATAAGGCTTTGCAAGTGCACTGGCTACTGGCTCCAGGACACGGTGTGCTTCTTTAGTGGCTCTGGTTTCAAGACGGGGTGGGGATAGGGAGTGCACATTATGTGCTCCTGTTCGAGAGTGATGCAGTATGTGTATTCTAGGAAGCTCCCCACACATGGGTCTGTACTTAGAAAGGCTGTGGAATCCTTCTGCAGTAGGAACTGCAGGCCTTTGTGGTGAGGAAGGGGTTGGTGTGGGTTGTCTGCCTACTTTATTCCCAGAAAGGAAATCCCACCTGCACCGGTGTGGGTGGTGGAGATGTGGTGGCTGAGGCTTGTGCTTCTCTCTTTTTTTTTTTTGAAGATGACTGGTAAGGGAATCTTAACCCTTGAATGGTGTTGTCAGCCACGCTCTCCCAAGTGAGCTAACTGGCCATCCCTATATAGGGATCCTAACGCTTGGCCTTGGTATTATCAGCACCACACTCCCCCAAGTGAGCCACGGGCTGGCCCTTCTCTCTTTCTGTGCTGCTGTCCTGGGCTTTCATGCTCCACAGAGATCTCCACTGTATTATGGCACTGTATTTCCTTCCAACTTACCTTTCTTAATACAAGAACAAGAACTAACAAATAACTACATTCTTATCTATGCTTTAAATTAAATGAAATGTACCAGACAATTTCATGCTTTAAATGAAATAAATGTATCAAACAATTTAATTCAGTCTGGGTAGTATATTCTTTACTCATGATATATGTTCGAAATTTGCTTAATATCAAATTAATCAAGGCAAATGAATGAATTTGAGATTTGTATTTGAAATGTTTGTGGTAGTTTTTGTTCTGTTTTTGGTGGCTGGCTGGTATGGAGATTGGAACCCCATGACTTTGGTGTACAAGGCTGTGCGCCAACCACCTGAACTAACTGGCCAGCCCTGTGTGTGGTTGTTTCTGTAACTACCTTAAACTCTTTGTGATTTAATTCATTCCTTTTCTGTTGCTTTTAACAAAATACTTGGATCTGGATACTTTGTAATAAAATGAAATTTATTTCTTATGGTTTTGGAGGCTGGGGAGTTGAAAGAGCAGGGAACTCATCTTGTGAGGGTATTCCTTGTTGGTGGCTTCAGAGACACATGGTATTACGTTGCAAGATGGTGGAGCAGAGAGAGACTGACTCTCATGTGCTCTCCTTTTAAAGACCTCAGAACCACACCTCTGACCACCATTATTAATCCTCTCACTACCGCATGGCTCTGCAATCCACTACCTCTTTAAGGCCCCATGTTTCAACTACCATAACAGGATTTCCCACTCTCAACAGTTACAGTGGGGGCCAAGTTTCCAATACCTGGAACTTTGGGAGGCACAGTGTAAGCCTTAGTGAGTTTGGGGGAGATATTCAGCCCACAGCATTCTGCCTCTGGCCACCCAAAATTCATGTCCCTCTTACTTACAAATACATTCATTTTGTCTGCAAAGTCTTAACTTGCTTCAGTTCAAAAGACTATACTTCAAAGTCCAACGTCCCACCTGTGAAATCAAAACAAATTATCTACTTCTAAAATACAATGGTGCAATAAGCATAGGGTACATATATTCTCATTCAAAATGGGAGAAATAGGGCGGCGTTGGTGGTATAGTGGTGAGCATAGCTGCCTTCCAAAATGGGAGAAATAGTCTAAAAGAAAGGCGTAACAAATCCTAAAGAACTCTGAAGTCCAGCAGGGGAGGCATTCAATTTCAAGCTGGCAAATCATGTACCTTGACTCCATGTCTGACATTCTCTGCACACTGGTGTTGGGGTTGGGTTCCCACATCCTCAGGCAGTTCCACTTCTGGTTTTTTGGCAGCTGGCAGGTAAGGGGATGCGAACCCTTGACTTTGGTGTTATAATCCCACCCTCTAACCAACTGAGCTAACTGGCTAGCCAAGACAGCTCCAGTTCTATGGATTTCCTGGTCAGCTGGCCCAGGCTGGCATTGTATGCTGGTAGCTTTACAGCTCTGGGAAAGTAATTTAAAATGCATTCCATCTACCTTAATTTTATTGAAAATTTTAAAGAAAGGAAAATATGAATTTTAAATCTGATTAATCACTGATGTTATTGAATTGATTCATTTGAATCCTTAAAAATTAGTTTATCTTAGCTATATGACTGAATAGCAGATACCAATATAGTGAAATGAGCATGAAGTCAAAACTGAGTATGGTCTTTTCACTTATGGAAATGTGAATAGTATACTTTTATATGGTTACCATCTCAGTAAATATTTTTAGTAGAATTTTCATCTCAGTGGATATCTTTTTATTAATCCAAGAAAATGAAAAATTCAAGAAAAATATACTCAAAAAATACTAACAATCTAAATTCAGTAACATATTAAAAGGACCACATGCCATGATCAAGTGGGATTTCTCTGTGGAAATAATAATATTCAAACATACACAGATCAATAAACATGATACACTATGTTAAAAGAATGAAGGACAAAATCATGATTTTTTCAATAGATGCAGAAAAAGCATTTGATAAAGTTTAATATCTTTTCATGATAAAAATTCTTAACAAAGTAGATGAAGAAGGGATGTATATCAACACAATTAAGACAAGGCCACAGCCGACGTCATACTCAATTGGGAAAAGTTTAAAGCTTTTCTTTTAAGATCAGTAAGAAGACAAGGGAGCCTATTCTCACCATTTCTATTCAACACAGTACTGAAAGTTCAAGCCAGAGCAATTAGGCAAGATAAATAAATAAAGGATATCCAGATTGGAAAGGAAGAAGTTAAATTGTCTCTGTTTGCAGAATAAATGATCTTGCATATAGAAAACCCTAAAGACTCCAGTAAAAACTGTTGAATTAATACATTCAGTAAAGTTGCAGTATATATAATCAACATGTAAAAGTCAATAGCATTTATATGCTAATAACAAATCATCCCCAAAAGAAACTAAGAAAATAATCAGGTGAACAATTGCACTACTAAGTATTAAAATACTTAGGAATAAATTTAACCAAGGACATGTAAGATCTGTGCAGTGAAATCTATTAAACATTGATGAAGTTAATTGAAGATGACTCTAATAAATGGATAGATAGCCATGTTCATGGATAGGAAAAATCAAATCATCAAAATATATATACTACCCTAAATGATCTACAGATTCAGTGGACTTCCTGTCAAAATCCCAGGGGCATTTTGCACAGAAATACAAAATACTTTCTTAAAATTCATGTGGAATCACAAGAGATCCTGAATAGCAAAAGCAATATCAAGCAAGAATAAAGCTGATGACATTGTACTTGCTGATTTCAAAGTATGTTAAAAAGTTATACTTTTTTAGAAAGGTGAAACAGCAGTTTGTATGGAAGAAATCTACTAAGTTATAAAGAAACTACCACACATAAAAGGTACCTGGTCCAGATGGTTTCGTAGGGAAATTCTATATAACATTCAAGGACCAGATGGTAAAGCTATATAATTATTTCAGAGAACTGAAAATGAAAGGAACCTTGTAACAGTTTTTGAAGCAAGTGTAGTATTAATTCCTAAGTCTCTTAAGGGTAATAACCCTTAGAAAACAAAGAAAATTTACAGATGAATATATTTTGTTTATTTGCTAAGCAAATAGCATAGAGAATGCAGCGACACGTAAAAAACCAATAAACTATAATCAGTGAAATTTATCTCACAGAAGTAACATTGGTCAGTGTTATGAACTCTGTTACTATCATGCTCCGTTATAATAGACCAAAAGAAAAAAAATTGTATGGTTATCTGTTTGACTTTTCCAGAATATCATGTAGTTGGAATCATTGAGTATGTAACCTGTTCAGTTTGGCTTTTTTCACTGAGTAATATGCATATGTTTCTTCTGTATCTTTTCATGACTTGATAACTCTCATATCTTTTTTTGGGATAAACAGGGATTTCATTGTCTGGATGAACCATAATTTGTTCATTTATGTATTGAAGTACATTTTGGTTGCTTTCAAGTTTTGACAATTGTGAATAAAAGTTATAAATGTCCTTGTGCAGGTTTTTATGTGAACACTTGTTTACAGCCCCTTTGGATAGCTATTAAGAAGAGTGATTGGTGGCTCTTATGTTGAGTATGTTTAGTTTTGTGAGAAAGTGCCAAACTGTCTTCCAAAATGGCTTTACTATTTTGCATTCCCATCAGCAATGAATGACAGTGTCTGTTGCTCTTCATCCTTGTTTTCAGTGTTCTGGACTTTGGCTATTCTGACAGGTGTGGACAGGTGTCTCATTTTAATTTGACGTAATTAAAGTTTCCTAATGATATATGTGGAGGATCTTTTTATATGCTTATTTGTGTGTCTTTTTCTGACAATATATCTGTTAATATCTTGGCCCATTTAAAAATCTGTTTGTGTTCTTATTGATTGTTGAGTTTTTGTATATTTTAGGTAACAGTCTTATATGTATTTTACAAATGTTTTCTTTCAGTGTGTGGCTTATCTTTTTGTTATCTTGACAGTGTCTTTTTCAGAAATTAGTAATTTTATTGAAGTCCAGCCTATCAGTTCTTTCATTATTGAGTGTGTTTTGGTTTTGCATCGAAAAAGTTAAGAGCAAACCTAAGGTCACCTAGATTTTCTCCTATGTAATTGTCTAAGACTTTTATAGTTTTACATTTTCCATATAAGTCTGAGATCCATTTTGAGTTAATATTTGTAAAGTTGTAATGTCAATATCCAGGTTCATTTTTTTTGCATGTGGATGTCGAGTTGTAATGGCACTATTTGTTATAGGTGACTGGTTTCTCCATTATTTCTTTTGCTTTTTTGTGAAAGATCTGTTGATTATGTGGGTTCATTTCAGAGATCAATTGACTATTTATGTGGGTCTCTATTCTGTTTCACTCATCTATTTGTGTATTGTTTCATCCCATACCACACTGTCTTCATTACTGTAATTTTATAGTATTTCCCCAACTTTGTTCCTCCCCTTCAATATTGTGTTATCTGTTCTTGGTCTTTTTCCTCTCCATATAAACTTTAAAATCAATTTGTTTTTTTTTTTTTTTGGTCTTTTTGTGACCGGCCACACCGCGCTCAGCCAGTGAGCAGCGCACCGGCCATCCCTATATAGGATCCGAACCTGCGGGCGGGAGCACTGCTGCGCTCCCAGCGCCGCACTCTCCCAAGTGTGCCACGGGGTCGGCCCTAAAATCAATTTGTTGATATTCATAAAGTAACTTGTTGGAATTTTGTTGACTCTTATAGATCAAGTTGGGAAGAACTGAAACCTTGACAATATTGATTCAGTCTTTCCAGGAACATTGAATATTCCTTCATTTATTTAGTTCTTCTTTGATATCTTTCATCAGATTTTTGTAGTTTTTCTCATACAA
The DNA here is from genome assembly GCF_027409185.1 of Cynocephalus volans. Taxonomy (NCBI): domain Eukaryota; kingdom Metazoa; phylum Chordata; class Mammalia; order Dermoptera; family Cynocephalidae; genus Cynocephalus; species Cynocephalus volans. Next base: position 3,461,796 of record NC_084479.1, read on the forward strand.
CTTTTGTACATGTTTTGTTAGATTTAACCTAAGTATTTCTTATTTGGAAGTGCTATATAAACACTAGTTTTTAATTTTTTAAATTCCACTTGTACTGGTACATGGGAAAGTGATAGACCTTTTTTTTTTTTTTTTTTTTTGTATCAATCTAGTACTCTGAAACTCTGCTATAATTGTTTATCAGTTCCAGTTTTTTGTTGATTCTTTGATGTTTTCTACATAGATGGTCATGTCATTTGTGAGCATAATATTTCTTTCTTTCCAATCTGTATACCTTTTATTGCATTTTTTTGTCTTATCATCTTAGCTGTTAGCTGGGACTTCCAAACCACTGATGCAAAGAAGTGATGACAGGGGACATCCTTACCTTGTTGTCAAAAGTTGGAAAGCTTTGAGTTTCTCACTAAGAATATTAATATTAGCTGTAGTTTTTTATAGATATTATTTATGAAGTTGAGGATGTTCTTTCCTGACAGTTTTTTTTTTTTAAAGTCATGAGTGGGTGTTGGATTTTGTCAGATGCTTTTTTCTGCATCTATTGATATGGTCTTGTGGTTTTTTTTTAAACCCTCTGTTTCATGATTTTCAAATATTGTGCCATCTTTGCACACCTGGGATAAATCCCACTTGGTTGTGGTGTAAAATTCTTTAATACATTGTTGGATTTGAATTGCTCATATTTCATTGAAGACTTTTGCATTTATGTTTATGTGAGATTTTGGCCTTTTTTTTTTTTTTGCCTTGAAATGTCTTTTTCTGGTTTTGGTATGGCCACATAGAATGAGTTAGCAAGTATTCTTTCTGCTTCTATCTTCTGAAAGAGATTATAGAGAATTTTTGTATTTTTTTTCATAAATATTTGATAGAATTTACTGGTGGATGCATCTAGGCATGATGCTTTCTGTTTGATAAGCTAATTAATTATTGATTTGATTTTTTTTATAGATATAGTCCTATCAGATGATATGTTTTTTTCTTGGGTGAGTTTTGGCAAGTTGTGTCTTTCAAGGCATTGGTTCATTTCATTGAAGTTATCAATTTTGTGGGCATGGACTTAATTGATTATCTTTTTAATGCTCATGGCATCAGTAACTATGTCTTCTCTTTCATTTCTGATAAGTTATTTATGTCTTCTCTCTTCTTTTATTCTTAGTTAGCTGGGCTAAAGGCTTATTGATTTTATCGATCTTTTCAAAAGAACAGCCTTTATATCATTGACTTTTTTCCGTTAACTTCCTGCTATTTGATTGATTTCTGCTCTGATTTTTATTTCTTTTGTTCTACTTACTTTGGATTGAATTTGTTCTTTTTTTTCTAGTTTCCTAACTTGAAAGTTGATTTTAGGTATTTCCTCCTTTCTAATGTGTCCTTTCAAATATTTGCTGTAAATATCCCTTTAAAGCATTGTTTTTGCTGTGTCCCACAAATTTTCATAAATTGTGTTTTTATTTTCATTTTGTTCAAAATATTTTTTATTTTCTTGAGAACTAATATTTTAAAATAAAATATTTTTTACTTTCTTTTACTCTTTTGTCATGTAGAAGTGTGCTGTTTAATCTCCAACTGTTTGGGGGTTTTTCAGCTGTTTTTCTGTGACTGATTTCTAGTTTAATTCTGTTGTGTGTCTGAGAGTACATGTTGTATGATTTCTAGTCTTTTAAATTTGTTCAGGTGTGTTTTATGCCGCAGAATGTGTGGTACCTTGATGAATGTTTCATGTGAGATTGAGAAGAATCTATATTCTGCTATTGTTGTTTTATGCAATTGATTGATGGTGGTATTGAGGTTCCCCTATGTTCTTACTGATTTTCTTTCTGTTGATAGGTTCATTTCTGATAAATGGGAGTTAAATTCTTCTACTGTTAGAGTGGATTCATTTCTTGAAGTTTTATCAGTTTTTGCCTTTCATATCTTGACACTTGTTAGGAGGCACATACACTTAAAGATTGTTATTCTTGAAGAATTGACTCCTTTGTCTTTATTTTCTCTCTGTACCTGAAAACATTGATTGATTTGAAGTCTCTGCTGTGTTTCCTGCTTTCTTTTGATTATGGTTAGTGTGGTATATCTTTCTCCATCCATTTACTTTTAATCTGTGTAGTCACACATTGCTTAATAATGGGGATACATTCAAAAAAATGTATTGTTTAGGAGTTTTGTCATTATATGAACATCATGGAGTATACTTACAGAAACCTGGAAGGTATTACTCACTGTACACCTAGGTTTTATGGTATAGCCTATTACTCCAGCTACCGTAATATATGTGGTCTGTCATTGACTGAAACGTTATTATGTGGCTCATCATTGTATTTGTCTTTCTATTTTAAGTGGGTTTATTATGGACAATGTATTGTTGGGTCTTGTTTCTAGATCCACTCTGATATTCTCTGTCTTTCATTGGTGCATTTAGGTATCAAGATGATTATTGATATAGTTGGATTAATATCTATCTTTTTTGTTTGTTTCCTACTAGTTGCCCTTATTATTTGTTCCTAATTTTAGTTTCTTCTATTTTCTACCTTTTGCAGCTTTATTTGTTTGTTCTGTTTTGGTTTTGGTGGCTTTGCCAGTATGGCGACTTTTGCAATTTTAATTGAGCACTTTATATGTTTCATTTTTCTCTCTTGCCTTAGCGTATATCATACTTCTTTTTTAACTTTTTTAATTGGTTGCCTTAGAATTTGCAATACATATTTATAATTTGGTATAAATCCACTTTCAAATACCACTGTGTCACTTCACAGGTATAGTACCTTGGAATAACCAAAGAATACAAACTCCTCCCTCCTGTCTCTTGCATCATTGCTGATTGCTGTCATTTATTTTACTTATACTATTTTGAATAAACTGTTATTTTTTAGATCAGTTAAGGATAAGAAAAACAAAAGTCTTTATATTACTTTTACTTATTCCTTCTCTGATGCTCTTCTTTTTTTTCCTATCCAATTTCCTGACCATTATCAATTTCCTTCTCTAAATAATTTAACAACATTTCTTGGAAGATGGGTCTGTTGGGCAACAAATTCTCTCAATTTTTGTTTGTCTGTGAAAGTCTTTATTTCTCCTTTATTTGATAGGATAATAATTCAGGGTATATAATTCTAAGTTGATGGACTTTTTTTCTATAAATACTTGAGTCATTTCACCTCATTATCTTCTTGCTTTCATAATTTCTGAGGAGAAGCCATGTAAAATACTTAGCCTTGCATCTCTAAAGTATTTTTTCCCTCTGCCTTCTTTCAGTGTTTTCTTTCTCTTCAATTTCATGTGGTTTGAAAATGTATGTCTAGGTATAGTTGTTATGGCATTTATCCTGCTTGGTGTTCTCTGATGAGCTTCCAGAATGTGTGGTTTGGTGTCTGACATTAATGTGTGGAATTTCTCAGTCATTGTTGCAAATGTTTGTTCTGTCTCTATTTCTCTTTTTTCTCCTTCTGGACTTCCCATTATGGGTAACTTAAACCTTTTGTTGTTTTCTAACAGTTTTGGGGTATTCGTTCTCCCCCTCCCATCTTCTCTCTCTCTCTCTTTTTTTTTTCATCTTGGATGTTTCTGTTGAGATATCTTCAAATTCAGAGATTTCTTTCTTCAACTGTATTCAGTGTGTATCTGGCTACACTGGGCTGGAGTTGGGTATTTCTCCTCTCCCATGTCAAGGCTAGAGCTGGCTCCAGGTGTGTATTTCCCTTCCCCCAGGTTAGTTAGGCTCTTATAAAACCCCAGCAGGTTAGGCTCTGGTTAAACAGTTTCTCCTGAGGTTAGAATCTTTTTAGGAAGAACAGAGTACTGAAGAACAGAGTACTGTGGAGTATTCACGTGGTTACTTTTTTCTCCTCCTGCTGGAAGCATAAGGAGATTTTTGTCTCCTAATATTTGCTGTGAATACCTGGAGGTAAAACTCAAGAGGTTGGTGGGCTCTTCATATGTAGGTCCCTCAGGTGTTTTTATCTCGCAGGCTTGTCCATGCTGAGCTGCTGTAGTGTGTCACTTACAGTTCAGTCTTCCCTGCATCAGCACTGGTTCCCTATGGAGGTTTGTTCATGTGGGTTTCTGCTCTGTCCTGTCCTGTTTATCTGCATTGATTAACTGTCATTCTCTCAGGTTTTGGAGACATTGTTTTGCCCACCTCTCTGGTGGAAGAGGAGCTGTTAATTTTTTTACCTTGTTAGGTTTTTTACTTGTTGCCGGGATGGAGTGGCAACTTCCAGCTTCTTACATGCCAGACTGGAAAACAGAAATACCTACTTTTTGAATGGGCCATACTTTGTTGCTTCTTTACATTTTAAGTTATGTTTAGCTGAAAATATGCCATTTTGCATATTTTAATATGATAATTCTGAAACTCAGATTCTTCCCACTGCTCACGATTTCATTTTATTTTTTCATTGTAGTCTGTAGCTGTTTGTGTACTGGCTATTTAAATACTTTTTGTAAAGTCTGTATTCTTTTTCATGTGTTCTCTGAAATGTCTGTTCCTTTAGCTTGTGTTCAGAGAGCTTACATGTGATAAAAATTTATTTGCATACTAGGAGGCAGAAATAAGAAGGGGGTGGAAAGGAGAAAAAGGAAAATATAAAAAAGAAGAGAAACCATCAAAAAACCTCTGCTTTTGTATATTGTCTCTCTTTGGTGGGGCACACCTTTAATGTTTAAGTAGTTTAGAAGTGTTAGTCTTCACTTCCTCCTTGCTCTGAGCCTAGAAATCAGACATTGAAGTCTTAGTGGTGTCTTAGGTCTTTACTGAGAATGAATCTTTTTCTGGGTATGCGTGTGGCTTTCTAAATTCCCCAGTATACACTGGCATTTTTGTATATACTAATTTCCCAAAGAAACTCTGTCAAGTTTTTCCTTTTATGCTTTTGGTCCTCTGTTGTATGATTGCTATAAACCTTTTACTATTTTCAGACAGTTTTTGCTCCATTTTTTCATGTTTCTGTGGAGGAATGGGTGTTTGGAATTACCTGGTCCACCATTTTTCTCTGATGTTACTCAAGTTCTGAATTTTTAAAAAAAGTTATTTACCATTTTTCCATTCTTATATTTTCAGTGTATCTGTGCTGTTAAATTTGAAATGAGTTGCTTTTGTAAATGGCATATAGGAGGGTTGTTTATTTTAATGTCCTGTGCTAAACTCTTTTAATTGTATTTACACATTACACTTAAGGTAATTATTTATGACTGACATTTTATTATTTATTTCATGTTCTTTCTCTCTGTTTCTCATTTCTCTGTGTTATCTTTCATTAGCTTACTTCAGCAATTTTAAAAATTCTATATTGATACTTGTATGTTTGAATATGCCCATATGATTTTCTTGGTGGTTTCTCTGGTTATTGCAGTGCCCATACATTGTCCATTCATCTATTAAGTGTCAACATTTTGTCACTTCAAATGAAATGTGGACACTTCCATTTTATTGCCTTTTTCTTTTTCCAGCTTAAAAATATTTTTATGTGGTATTGGATATTTTGTTTAAAACAACTGAGTGTCGTTTATAAAACTCATTTATTTTGAAACTCATTTATTGAAATCTTATTTTACGTACTGGTATATGTTCTTTTTGTTTTTGTTTTTATTCCTTTCAGATTCTCCAAGATTAATTATTTACTTTACTTTTGAGAACTCTATTTCATTATACATTTTATGTAGCTCTGCTGCCAACAAATTTCTTTACATTTGAGAATATCTTTATATTTCTTTATTCCTGATGATATTTTTGCCAGATATAGAATTCTTATTGAAAGTTCTATTTTTTCCAACACTTGAGAAACATTGGTTTTATTCTTGTGTCCATGGTTTTTAGATGAGAAATTAGTATTTGATATGAATTTCTTTGGGTTTATCCTGTAGAGTTTTGCTCACTCTTTCGAATAGGTGTCTGTTGCCAAATTTGGGACATGTTTAGCTGTTATTTTTTTAAATTCCCTTTTAGCCCCATTTTAGCATCTTATTCCTAGAAGCTTATGATGTGAATTTTGGTTATTGTTGCAGAGGTCCTGTGTTCATATTTTTTTTCAGTTTGTTTTCTCTTTGTTGCCCAGATAAAGTAAATTTTTGTGATATGATCTCAAGTTTATTGTGTTAGAAGGTTCTGTCCTCTTTTGTTTCTATTGTACTACTGAGCAGTTCTAATTAATTTTGTTAGTGTATAGGCATACATCAGAGATATTGCAGGTTAGGTTTAAGACTAAAATAAACCACAAATTTTGGTTTCCCACTGAACATAAAAGTTATGTTACACTGTACTGTAGTCTGTTACGTGTACAATAGCATTATGTCTTTAAAAAATGTGCATATTTTAATCAAAAAATACTGTTCTGCTAAAAAATGTGAACAATCATTTGAGCCTTCTGCTACTCATAATCTTTGTGCAGGTAGACTTGTCCCAGGGTTGGTGGGTACTGACCAGTCAGAGTTGTGGTTACTGAAGGTTGGATTGGCTGTAGCAATTTCTTAGAATAAGACAACATTGAAGTTTGCCACATTGATCAGCTCTACCTTTCATGAAAGATTTCTCTGTAGCATGTAATGCAGATGATAGCATGTTACTTGCAGTAAAACTTCTTTCTGAATTGGAATCAATCCTCTCAAACCCTGACACTGCTTTATCATCTAAGTTTAGGTAATATTCAAAATCTTTTGATGTCATTTTGACAATATTTACTTCACCAGGGGTAGATTCCATCTCAAGAAGCCACTTTCTTTGCCCATGCATAAGAAGCAACTCCTCATCCACGAAAGTTTTACTGTGAGATTGCAGCAATTCGGTCACGTCTTCAAGCTCTGCTTCTTCTTCTTTTTTTTTCTTTGTCCAGTAAGGGGATTGTAGCCCTTGGCACGGTGTTGTCTGCACCACGCTCAGCTGTGAGCGCGCTGGCCATCCCTATATAGGACCTGAACCTGCGACCTCGGCACTACCAGCACTGCACTCTCCCAAGTGAGCCACGGAGCCAGCCCTAAGCTCCACTTCTAATTCTAGTTCTCTAGCTGTTTCTACCACATCTGTAGTTACTTACTCCACTGAAGTCTTTAACCCCTGTGAAAGTCATTCAGGAGGGCTGGAATTAGCTTCCTGCAAACTCCTGTTAATGTTGATATTTTGAACATGAATCACAAATGTTCTTAATGACATCTAGAATGGTGAATCATTTCTGGAAGGTTTTCAATTTACTTTGCCCAGACCTATCAGGAGTTTCACTATCTGTGGTAGCAATAGCCTTACAAAATGTATTTCTTAAATAATAAGACTCAAAAGTTGAAATTACTTCTTGGTCACTGCAGTGCAAAATGGATGTGTGTTAACAGACATGAAATCAACATTAATCTCATTTTAATCTCCATCAGGGCTCTTGGATGACCAGCTACATTGTCAGTGAGCAATAATATTTAGAAAGGAATTTTTTTCTGAGTAGTACTATCAACAGTGTGCTTAAAATATGTAGTAAACTGTGCCATAAACAGATGTGCTGTCATCCAGGCTTTGTTGTTCCATTTATAGAGCACAGACAGAGTAGAGCTGGCATAATTCTTAAGGGTCATAAGATTTGGGGAATGGTAAATGGACTTGGACTTCAATTTAAAGTGACCAGCTATGTTACCTCCTAACAAGAGTCATAGGCATTGACTTCTCTCTAGCTATGAATGTCCTAGATGACATCTTTTTCCAATAGAAGGATATTTCATCTACATTGAAAATCTGTCTTTTAGTGTAGGCACTTTCATCAATTATCTTAGCTGGATATTCTGGAATACTTGCTTCAGCTTCTACATCAGCACTTGCTGCTTCACCTTCCACTTTTATGCATAGAGATGGCTTCATTCCTTAAACTTCATGTACAAACGTCTGCTAGATTCAAACTTTTCTTCTGCAGCTTCCTCACCTTTCTCTGCCTTCATAGAATTGAAGAGTTAGGACTTTGCTCTGGCTTAGGCTGTGGCTTAAGGAACTGTTATGGCTGGTTTGACCTATCCAGACTACTAAACCTTTCTGCATATCAAAAATAAGACTGTTTTGCTTTACTGTCCTTTGTGTGTTCACTGGAGTAACACTTTTAATTTCCTTCAAGACTTTTCCTTTGTAAGAGTAGCACTTTTAATTTCCTTCAAGGGTTTTCCTTTGTAGTCACATCCTGGCTAAGTGTTTGGTGCAGGGAGCCTAGCTTTGGTCCTACTGGCTATCAACATGCCTTTTTACTAAGTTTTATTATGTCTAGCTTTTCATTTAAAGTTGGAGATGTGTGACTTTTTCTTTCACTTGAAAACTTAGAGGCCATTGTAGAGTTATTAATTGGCCTAATTTTAATACAGTTATTGTGTCACAGAGAATACGGAGGCCCCACGAGAGGGAGAGAGATGGGGCTAGGGGACTGTGGGGGAGGAATGTTGGGTGGTGGAGCAATCGTAACACACACATATATATATTGATTCAGTTTGCCATCTTATATGGGTGGGGTAGTGGCATCCCCAAACAATTACAATGGTATACTTAAACATCACTAATTACAGATTACCATAACAGATATAATACTAGTGAATGAGTTAGAAGCATTGCAAAAATTACCAAAATGTGACACAGAGACATGAAGTAAGCACATAATGTTTGAAAAATGCCTCTAATATATCTGCTGGATGCAGGGTTGCCACAAACCTTTAATTTGTCATTAACGCAGCATCTGTGAAGTACTATAAAGCAAAGTACAATAAAATGAGGTGAGCCTGCATATTTAAGTTTTATAATTTCTATTTTTTAAAACTTTATTTGCTGAGGGGTTTTTTGGGTCTATTTTGAGTTCATAGGAATTTGTAAGTGGTTGCTGAAGCATTTTTATGATGGCTGCTTGAAAAGTGTAATTTCAACCTCTGATTTATGTGTTTGTTGACATCTGTTGATTTTTTCCCCCATTTCATCTCATTTGACATGTACATTAGGGAACTCTGAAATTTAAATTCTAACAGGCAGTCATTCTGTTTAGGATTAGCATGTTGGTCCTGCCTGGTCTTCTACAGTGGGTTTCCAAAGAAAATTAAATTTTTAGAGACATTGTGGTCCTATCCTAGTTGGTTTGGTTTATCAGGTGCTGTTTGGGGTACTCTGCTTACTAATAGCATTGCTTCAAATGAAGAAGAAATTTCTGCAGACCAGGCCCACTGTTGTCTCTCTCTCTCTCTCTCTCTCTCTTTTTTTTTTTTTTTAGGAAGAATGTAGTCTAGTTTCATGAAAATAAAAGCACAGTAAGACAGGGTGGTTTTTTTTGGCCATATTCCCTGTTTGAAGGGGTCCACTAGGTTTTCCTGTGTTTGACTGGAACCTCTTCTGTTTTATATTTTCAGTGATGGGAATGAGCCTGGTCATCCCTCTTTTTAATGGGGCAGTAGAGAGATGATGCTAATATTAACACTTTGTTGGTCTAGTCCCTAGCCAGTTCATAGTTCTATTTTTAGTTTTCCAAGTTCTCTTTTGGTTGTCTTATGTTATTTCCAGGGTTTACAGTTGTCTGTTAAGCTGATTTTGACAAATGCCAGTATAATTCAGTGGTGATAGGACTGTGTTTTCAGTAAGTGTTACTGGAACAAACAACTGGACATCCGTGCAAAAAAATATAAACCTGAATGCAGACCTCACACCTTAAACAAAATAAATCTCAAAATAGAGCACAAAATGGGTTATACATGTGAGTTTAAAATACAAAACTATAAAACTTCAGAGAAAAACTGCATAAACTTGGTTTTTATATTCATCACTTTGCCACTATCCTTGTAAAAAGAAAAATTGATGTTTGATCTAGTTCACATTAAAATCTTTTGATCTGAGAACCATATTGTGTAAAGAATGAAGATACAAACCATAGACTGTGAGAAGTCATGTATTGAATGAAGGATTTTATACAGAGAAACAAAAAAAACTTTGAAAGTGCAACAGTAATATAAAAAAATTTTTAGTGTTGAAAATATCTAAAAAGCTACACACTGAATAAGATACATATGTACATCTATGAAATAAATACATACATATATGCATATAAATATATGAAAAGATGCCCCAAATCATTAGTTGCTAGGGAGATTCAAATTAAAACACAAGTTACATGGCAACATACATTTTTATTTATTGTTATTGGGAATACAGAATGAAACAGCTGGGCTAGCTGGTTAGCTTAGTTGATTAGAGTGCGGTATGACACCGGGGTCAAGGATGGATCTTCATGCTGTCCACCTCCCCCTATCCTCAAAAGAAGAGAGAGAAAAAAAGAAACAGTTACTAAGACAGTTTGGCAGTTTCTTATAATATTGAACATAATAAACTTTCCATGTTACTCAACAGTTCCTCTTCTACCTACGTATTTTCCCAACTGACTTGAAAACAGAAGTCTTATCAAAAACCTGTATGTGAATACTTTTAAGTTTTAGTCACACTTGCCAAATTTTGGCTGTGTGTGTGTGTGTGTGTGTGTGTGTGTGTGTGTGTGTTCTATACTTTTTGCTATTTGGATAGCTTTTATTTCTTTACCTTGGCTAATTCCTTATGTTAGAACTTTTACTATGTTGAATAGAAGTAATGATTTTAGTTTCTTTTGTGATTCCTGATATTACAGGAGAAAAGCTTTTAGCATTTCAGTGAGTGTATTGTTTTGGGGTTTTTCATGTATGGCCTTTCTCATGTTGAAGAAAATCCCTTCGGTTTCCAGTTTTTGAGTTTCATTTTTTGTAAATCATGAAAAGGTGATGGATTTTGTCAAATGCTTTTTCTGCATTGATGTGCTTATTCATTTTTAATTGTATTTTTTGCAATTAAATTTTTTGTGAATGTTTTACTTTATAATTTCTTCCTCAGTTTTTTTCTAGTGGTCTTTATCATGCTTATTTGAAAATTTCTTCTATAAAAGTGTCACTTATTAATTTAATTTTTATGTACATGTAAACTCACATTTCATAATTTGGGACTTCTTTTACATTTATTAACTGTTTTGCTGTGTGTGTGTGTGTGTGTGTGTGTGTGTGTGTGTGTGTGTGTGTGTGTGTGTGAAGTGTTTATTCTTATGTATATGGGGATCTTTTAGATGTAGAGTTTGTGACGATATTTAGATTGTGGCATCCTGGGGAAGGGGTGTGTGAGAGAGACAGAAATTAAATGGTGTTTTCTACCTCTTTACTTCTTTCTCTGCCAGGTTTGATTAGTCTTTTTATTCTGTAGCCTGGGTTTATTCAGATTGATTTAATTGTATTACTGTGCTCATTCGATGCAATTGTTAGCAGTCCTTGGCATGACTTTCTCTTTTTGTTATTGTTCTTTAAAAATTTTAAGCTCTTTAAATAGTCTAGATTATGAACAGAAGCCTTTATCCGTTGTTTTCCTAAGTATGTTTTAAAGATAGTATTTATCAAATTTTCTTTTGTTATTTTTTCTTTTTGTTTTGAAGGGGGTATCAGTAACATTAGGGCTATAAAATAGTAGGTTTTAGTTTTACTTGTACTTTTTGAGGGAGAACTGTGGACAAATGGATTCACTTAGAAATTTACCTATAACCTTAAAATTTACAAACATTGCACATTACATCTGTGGGATGTGTAATGTCTTTAAAGTTATAAATATTTACAAATATTTTCAAAGAATATATTCTAGAGTAGAAATTGTATATTTTACATTGAATATTGGGTTTAAATTTTAACTACTTATCTAGACTTTGTAAAAAGATCGTTGCACTTGTTCTATTGCTTTCTAAGTTATCTATCTTTTCTTTGGAAGTGTTTCTAGGCTAATAATCTTCTGTAGCTTTGTGAATGTTATTAAATAGTGTGAAATTGAAGTTTTCTTTGTAAATGTTGTGATACTCTAGATTTTTTAAGTGTCATATTTTGGTGACACCTTGTTATTTTGAATGTTAGTTTTTTAAAAGTCTTAAAGGAGAAAAGGTCTTCGTTAAAAAGAATTATTTAAATTAGTCTCAGGTATCTTGTCCATGTATTTGGGAAAATGCTATCTATTATATATGATACAGGTTATAAGGCCATACTCTAACCAACTGAGCTAACTGGCCAGCCCCATATATGATACAGGTTAAAGTAATGGACTAAATTGTCAAAGATGGGTCACCATCTCTTCCAAACACATAGAAATGTTTGATAATTTGAATGTTAGTTTTATTAATTGGTAATCTGAAATGTTTACTGTTCAGGGCCAAAGAAGTATTCAGTTAATAAATTTGCACATTTTACTTTCAGTAAGTTTTTTATAGTGTTGAAACTTTTAAAATGACATTCTGTAAATTCTGATATACTATTTCTTTAAAATTATATTGGTTTAATTTTTATTCTGCTTCATTTCTTAAAAGCTTAACTAAGTTATGCGCATCTATGCATTTTAAAAATATAAAGTATTTCTATTTAAAGATTTATAATTTGTTTTCTGTAAATATCCCCTTTTCCTCTGTTCTTTAGAGGATGTATCATTCTGCAAAAGAAGCCTATGAACAACTTTTACAGATGGAACATCTTCCTGCACAAGTAAAAGCAACTGTATTGCAACAGTTAGGTACAGAAAAATTAATTTTTATTTTACATTATGTAAATTTGAAGAGGTTTTCATTTGGGGGAGCAGTTTTTACACTGTTTAAAAGTGCATTTTCATTGAGAAATCGATGTTGTAGGATTAAATGTGACATGTATTATTTCGAGATTAAATTTATAGTGAGTACTTTAAAAATGAAGTTTTCTTTTATAACTGTATTTCTTTTCCTCCTTTTGTCCAGAGTTGATGCATTTTCACCTACTGTTAAGCAAACTTTGTGTCACTATTCATCTAAATAGTGTTTGAGTGCAGCTAGTCCTTTCAAATTCTTGTTTTTATCTCCTGATACTTGACCAAGGGAGGTAGTTTGAATACTTGCATGTGCTTTTAGCACTGTATGAATGAAGATCATTCACATAGCTAGTAAGTGGCTACTGAGCTTGCTTTCATAGTTATGTTGATAATATGATTAATGGAAACATTTCCCTTAAAAATTATAGAACATCTCATTCTGTATTTAAATCCAGGGAGTTTGTTATATTCTCATATTGAAGATGAGGGAATATTTTGAAATATTTTTCATTTCAAAAGTAATATGAAATGACAGGATGGGTCTTCAAAAAGTTAATGGAACGATTCATATTATCATCTAATTCAATTTTACATGAACTTTTTGATGTGCTCTCATATGTTGCTGTCACTTAGAAGATACAGAGGCTTCTCCCCAATAATTAATTTTTTTGCTTATTTGACGTCTGTAATTGGTATTTGGGTCAGGGTTTGTTTGTTTTTTCTTTCAGTTCATATTTGGTTTCAGCAAATAATTCCTAATTTTTAATGAAGGTTGTGGTAATATGAATGTTTTTATGATGTCACTATTTTATCTATAATTTCAAAATCAATTTGACATACTTTGCTTAGATAATATTTTTGCAGAGGTGATTTATTCAATTGAATTGAGTCAGAACTGAAACATCAATTTCTGTTTGACTTGAAAGTTCAGAATATGGTTCTCCATGATCTAGTTTTTCAGTTGTCTGTATAGCTGAAGTCAAAATCAATTTATTAAACAAACGTTTGTGGTACATACTATGTATTACTCTTTTGGCTGTTTGAACCTATTTTTCATTTAGCCTTTCCATACAATCATAATATAAGTAATCAAGAAAGATGTAGTGCCTTTTGTTCGTTTTTAAAATTTATTTTAAGTGAATTATTTTTGAATATTCAAGCTTTTATTTATTCTTTGGAAATAAACATTGGATTGATAGGTTGCTTTTAAAATTCTCTTGGTGCATGGTAACCTTTAAAGGAAAAGTAAATTTATCATTTTTATCCTTTTTGGTTCATAACTTGGATTTTTTTTTTTCAAAATTAAATTTAGAAAGGAGAATTTGTGATTTGAAACCTGTATATCAATCCAATGCCCAAAGTCTTGTAAATTTCTCTCTGTTCCTTAAGAACAGAGCTACATTTTAGCTTTGACTATATCTTTTTGTGTGAAATAGACTTTCTTGTAGTTGTGTTTGGTAGTTTTAAATTTTGGGGAAGTGTGGTCCAAGGTAAATCAATAAATTACTGAAGAGTATTTTGATTTGCTTATTTCCTTCATGGTATTCTTAAAATAGAATAGTTAAATGATGGGAAATGTTTACAATTTTTTTTAACTATAGGTTGGATGTATCATAATATGGATCTAGTAGGAGACAAAGCCACCAAGGAAACCCATGCTCTTCAGTATCTCCAAAAGTCACTGGAGGCAGATCCCAGTTCTGGCCTATCTTGGTATTTCCTTGGAAGGTGAGACCAGACACTTGTCCTGCCTGGAAATGATTTACAATGTAAAATGTTAGTTTATATAAAATATAATCTGATCAGTGACATTTTTATTTTAAATACATCATAACAAAGATTAATGGGAGATGCAAATGATAGCTCTGTATCTGGCTATTCTAATTGAAATATTCTTATTTTGCTTATTAGATTTTGTTTTTACACTGTCTTAATCTGATTTGAATTATTTATTAGTTTTAAAAGACTTTTAAAGAGTCTTGTCAGACAGTAATCACTAATAGTTTTTCAATTCAGTATTTAAATTGTTTCCCCTCTGATTAGTAGCATTTGCTTGTTTTATTTTATTTTATTTTTTAGTAAAATTTATAGGTATTTCTAATGGTGAGCTACTCTTGTATTGTTGGAACAAACCCAATTTGGTCATGACATCTTTTTATTCACTACTAGACTTGTTTTATGTTTGTTTGTTTTTAAGGACTATGCACTGTTCATAAAAGAGAATATAGCCTGTAATTTTTTTTTTTTTCTTTCTTCCAAACTGTGCTTTCTGATTTTGGTTTCAAGGTTTAATTAGCCTCTTAAAATAAACTGGAGATTAAAGAATTTCATATATATATACACATACATAAATATATATGTAAAATTGCTAGTTTTTGTAAAAGAATGTCATTTTCTGTTATTTGGCAGTATGGAACTTTGTATATAAAACCTCTTGGGTCTTGTTTTTAAGTTTTTTTAGTTGCTTTAAAGTCCATAGTACTCTGTTACTTATAGTGTAGGCATTTACAATGATATAAGTATTTAAAGATGCCCTCTAAGCATTTTCTTATATATTTATTAACAACAGAAAATTTTTAATATTTTTTTTTCTGATAACTATAAGTCACCCATGGAAACATTGCTATTTATTGTCTTGGTTGTTGATTTTGTACATTAATGTGGAAATATTTATATTAATCACAGACCTCAAATTACAATTTTACTTTAAATTTGAAATTGAGAAAATGGATAGGTTATTATTGGGTTTGTTGGAAAGGAGGAAGGAATGTAGAAAATAGTTCTTATAATCCAGCACTTTTTCTCCATACTTTTTCTTACTTTGAATATTGATTATCTCAGTTATATTTACTGGTACAATATATATGTACCTCCTAGATTATATGTTTGTATATGTGTCTGTTGTTCTTAATCACCAGATTGTATTTTAGTGTTTTAGAAAGATCAAAGGACTGAGAACTAATAAACTTGGCTTTGCTATTTAGTATTTGTGGTGTCATTTACAGTTCATTTAAACCACTTAAGGTCTCAATTTTCGTTTCACCTGTTGCATGAGAGGATTAGATCTATCAGGTACCTTATCACAAAGTTATAAACCTAATTTAGTTGTCCTACTTTATTTCAATTACAAATTTTGCCCTATTTGTTTTTACATAGGAGAGGCTATTTTAAGTAAGTTTTTCATGTAATCATGTTCCAATTTAGTTTTTGTGTACTGTACCATTTTTTCCTTTAAGTTTAATAAAAATATATTTATATAAAAGGGAATCTGTTATTAGGATGATTCCCTCTTTAAAAAACATTTGGTTTTCTATTAATAATGTATAGTAGGAATTAACTGTGAAGTTAATTGTTTATTGCAGAGCTTTTCAAATATACCTTAGCCTTAAAACATAGTTGTGTTTGGGTTGATTGTAATGTAGAACTTGAGAGCCCATACTTTGTTTTTCTGCACTAGAAGTTTCAGAAGTGGTGGAATCTTTTTTTTTTGTATCTTTTTGGCACAACAAAGTGCTTTGAGCAAACTGGCTTTATTACTAAATGAAGTAGTTCTATTACCTAATAGAATAAATTAACATTGGGTTTAGAGCTAGCACTATTACTACTGTTAGCTTTTTGCTGATCTCCAGAAATACTGCTTATTTCTCCCAGCATTTAATACAGTGACTGTAAAATAAGCTATTCCCAGAAAGGGGGAGAGACAAATTTGTCTGATAATTTGAAATTTGGGTTTGTTTTAAGAAAAAAATCATATTTTTCTGTTTGTTAATATTCACATTCTCACTAGTGTCTGGCCCTGTTCGTGTAGTTGCATTCTTCTCCTGAATTTTACTCTGTCCTCCACCACCACTTCTCCGACTAGAGGTTGTATGGACTCTCTGAACTTGTCTTCTCTGTCTCGTTTCTTAAATTGGCATTTAAGAATTTGGCATTTCTTAATTTCTTAATTTCTCTGGCATTTCTTAAATTTTCCAAGCCACAGATTAGTCAGTTATTTTTGCTCCTCCCTTGTGTGCATCCTGTGTTCTTATTAAGGTCTCTAATTTTAAGATGTCTTACCACATCATTTTTTTTTTTTTTTTTTAACTGAATAGTACCAAAGCCCTTATCTCACATCTAAATTGGCATTTTTTTAAAACCTCCTTCCTGGAGTTCTTTCTCAAACTATTTACTTTCCTATATTTTTTTGGTTTTGTTTTCTTGGTAATGATACTTAGATTTTCCCACTAAACCAGGCTTAAAAACAGAATTATTATTCTGCGCCCCCGTATTCATCAATCATTGTATTTATTCTTTTCCCCGTCTTTTTCCTTTTTGCCATTTCCTTTACTTACCCTTTAATTCTTTATTTTTCAATATACAAATTGTCAGCACATTTATGTTTCTATAAAATACATTTTCCATTCTACTTGCTCTTTTAAAGAAATAAATCCCAAATTGGTTATAGACTAGATTTAAGATTTTTCAATTGTAGGCTGAGTAATTTTTATGCATATTTTTCAAACCTTATGAAATGCTTTCATGTTTTTTGTTTTGATCTGTGGTTCTCAGGCATTTGGAATACTCAAATTAGAACAATTTTAATGAGTAAGTGTAGTGATCAACATAGAGTGTCTGTGTAAGCAAAGATAATAAAGCACTTATTGTTTCCTGTCACCCATTGTCATAATAAGTGAAATTATGCAAAAAGCTTCTTGGAAACACATACCCACACATGGAATTCCTACAAATTCTTGCATAAGAACATACAAGAACATAAAAATCAGAGAGAACTACATGTTGGTAGTGATTTCTATAGTAGGGTTAGTTTTTCTTTCCCAGCAAATAACACAGATAACAATGAATGACTATTATTTGTTGGGAAAGAAAATTAAATTTGATTGTTGAAGTTGTTATCAGCACGTACTTTTCCCTTTGTTTTAAACTATATTCTAATGATATAGGAAACCTGAATTCAAACTATATCAATAGAGATTCATATGTTTACCCCTTAATATTAGAACAGTAAAGAAATTTAGGGTTCAGTAGTTTCAGTAGAGTTCATTATTCTAATCTGGTGTACCACATACAAGACAGTTCATATAACAGCAGGTTATAATGTAGATTGAAATTATTATATATAAATATATATATGTAAGTATATATGTGCATATGCACAAACACACATTAGCTTATTTTTTTCCTGCTTGTACATACCGTCATTTTGGCAAATAATTTAATTATTAATGGGATTTTGTTTATTTATTTGTTTATTTATTTATTTATTTTCCTTTTAGGTGTTATTCAAGTATTGGGAAAGTTCAGGATGCCTTTATATCTTACAGGCAATCTATTGATAAATCAGAAGCAAATGCAGATACATGGTGTTCCATAGGGTAAGACTGTGTATATAAAAATACTGTTATTTCAGTTGGTACTCAGAATTATTGAGACATATAATATACTGTGCAAAAATATTATAAAACTAACCAGTTTTTGACAACTTACTTTTTATTTCTTTTTCTAGTGTGCTGTATCAGCAGCAAAATCAGCCTATGGATGCTTTACAGGCCTATATTTGTGCTGTACAATTGGACCATGGGCATGCAGCAGCCTGGATGGACTTAGGCACTCTCTATGAGTCCTGCAGCCAACCCCAGGATGCCATTAAATGCTATTTAAATGCAACTCGAAGCAAAAGTTGTAGTAATACCTCTGCACTTGTAGCAAGAATTAAATTTTTACAGGTAAAACTTTTCTAAAGCATATTTTAAGACACAATATTTTCCTATAATTGTCAAGAGAAAGGTAGCTGGAAAGTTTGTCTGTTTTGTCTTTTGATGTTAACTTGTTTCCGTACCTTGTAATATTTTGTGATATTGTTTTACTCTTCAATTTAAGTAAGATATGTGGTATTTAAAATATGTTCGTATGTTCTTTTTGTACATTTACTTGGTTGATGCATAGTCCTTTGTTAATGCATATTAATTTACAAGTTTAAATTGATACACATAAGCATTTTCCAGTATGCTATCTACATTTTCAAGTTGTCATACCATTTTAAGGAAAAGAACACACTGTTTTTCACTCTTGATTTAAATTTCTTAAAAAGATACCTATGAGAACTCTTAAAAACAGAGCTTAGCTTTGCTCTAATTCTCACTAATATAATCTAGTTGCCCTCTTTATACTTAGCATCTGTCTAAAACTCCAAATTGAGAATTTATTTTCTTTAAAAAATAAATACCTCTAACATTGAGGAAGATTTAGTGGACTTGCTCTGACTTAAGTAGGCTTGTGTTAAATTTGCTTTTTACATAATTTTTCCTAGGCTCAGTTGTGTAACCTTCCACAAGGTAGTCTACAGAATAAAACTAAATTACTTCCTAGTATTGAGGAGGCATGGAGCCTACCAATCCCCGCAGAGCTTACCTCCAGGCAGGGTGCCATGAACACAGCACAGCAGGTGAGAAGTTGGGTTATATTCTGCAGGTGCCCAGCTTTAAGGGTTCTTTCCAGTCTGTAGTAATCACACTTATCTTACTAAATGCAGGATTGGCTTTTTTAAAATATAAAAATCCTTTTAACTTAAAAATAAAAATCTTTTAAATTTCATTGCAAAGAGATTTTAGGTTAAAATAAATCTCCCTCTCATACGGGAAGAAACTTGGGGTACCAATTTAAAACTTTTGTGTATTCTCATAATTTGAATATATAAAGAAGGATTTCTTCTTGAGGGACTTCTAAAAAGTGTTTTATTGAATTTAAAAAACCAAGTTTTTCTAAAGAAGGTACACATTTCTCTATTGATTATTTGATTAATTTGATTTTGATTATTAATAATTTCATTCAGTGATGTACACCTTGAAAAGTATATAGTTTATAATGCTTTGTAATTTGAAGGACTGAATTAAGACTATGTAGAACCATATATTTTGTCTTACTTCTGTGATCCTTAGGCTTATAAAACTCATGATCCAAATACTGAACGTGTATTAGACCTCAGTCAAACACCAGTTTTGCAACAATCTTTGTCAGTACACACGATTACTTCTAGCCAAGTAGAAGGCCTGTCCAGTCCTGCCAAGAGGAAAAGAACATCTAGTCCAACAAAGGTACATGTACATTTTAGAGATATGGAAAATCTAAATAAAAAATGAGACTCCAACTCTTCTGAAATTGTGCTTGTCTTGTATTCTGCACATTGGAGAGTGAAGTAGTATTTCTGTCCTGTAATTTTTGCATCATATTAAATAGAAGGGAGGGATAAGTTTATGTTCATCAAATTATTTTATTCATTTACATGCTTTTGCAGTTTTAACAGTTTTTACCAATGTTTTCTACTGACATTGAAATAAATTTAATATTGTGTGTAATGAACAACCTTTCTAGCTCTTTGAAATGTGATTTATATATGAAACTTTTCCCAAAATTTATGTTTGCAAATTAATTATTCCTTGAAATTATTTTCTAAATGATTTAAAAGCATAAGATTATCATATGTAAATTTTCTAATCCATAGTCATTTGATATCTCACTAGCCATAATTGTTAGTGTATGAGTTAACCAAATATTCCTGATTTTTTAAAAAAATTTTCCTCAGAATGGTTCTAACTGGAATAGTGGCCAAACTGTTTTACATCTTCCAGTACAGCAGCAAGCTCATTCGTGGTTCTTGACACCACAGAAATTACAGGTAGGTATGATATATTCTTTTGACAGTTTTTTCCCCCAATTTCAAAGCAGTAGAAGTAGTAAATGTTAAGTTTTTTAGGTATTAAGTCATAAAATTAAATAGCACTCAAGATAAGTAAAATGAGCACATATTTTCCAGAGTGATAGAAAGCATTATTCATTTTTTTGTCAGGGTGGAGGTGGGGTGTATGGATGCCACAAGATGGGATACACAGGAAAAGTCTTCTTTCAGTTTCTGCTTTTGAACATGTTTTCACTTTCCCACAGACAGACAATGTTAATAGTTTCTTTCTAGAGATACAGATTTTACATGTACAGACCATATAAATATATCTGTCTAATAGATTCCTTTTTTTCAAAAGTAAAACTATAGGTAGAATTACACACACACACACACACACACACACACACACACACACAACACACAACACACACAACACACACACACAACACACACACACAACACACAACACACACACAACACACACACACACAACACACACACACACACACACACACACACACACACACACACACACACACACACACACACACACACACACACACACACACACACACACACACACACACACACACACACACACACACACACACCAAGGCATTGCTTTTTTCCTTAAAGATGTATCTTGGATACTATTCCATGCCTAAGTATTGCTTCTTTATTTTATGGCTGCATGGAGCACACCATGATTTAACTCAGATTCCTGTTGTTGGGCATTTAGGTGGTTTCTAATGAATTTGTTAAAAACAGTGTTGCTTTATGAACTTTTGTCATAACACGTTTTAAGTTAAATAGCTTTCTTTCTGAAATTTCATTCCCCCAAAATTCATTTAACTCAAAACATACAAAATAACTTTTTTCAGATGCATATTTAAATTTTACTGCCTTTCTCAGACTTCTGAAAGAAGTCTTGGGATTGATTACTGTTGGTTTGGAATCACTGTCTTCTGTCACACATAGTTTCCTAGTTTATAGTCTTTTTAGTGAGAGATTGTCTTATAATGTCTTTATTTTTAGATTAATCTTTGTATCACTTTTCTTCTTCTAGCACTTGGAACAACTGCGTACAAATAGAGATCATTTAAATCCAGCACAGAAAGTGATGCTGGAACAGCTAGAAAGTCAATTTATTTTAATGCCGCAACAAGTATGTACAATGTTTCATTTTCTATAAAATTTATCAGCATGTTGAAATTTTTCTTGACTATAGTATCATTTTGGAGTATGTTAATGCTTATTTTTAGTTCCTATGTGTATTCAATGGAATTTATGTATGTAAGCTTTAAATACTAGTAATGGACAGATTTTTTTTGAGCAAAAATAACCAAAATTAATTTAAAACAAAATACTTGTTACTATTTCTTTGCATAATATTTCATTTATAGTCTGTGTATCTTTATTATTTAATAATTAATAAATTACCTTAAATTGAGGTAGAGATGTTTTAGTGGTTGTTTGATTTGACGGATTTGGTATAAATATAATAGAAAGGCAAATTGGAATTCTCTGTTTCCTGATTTAAAAAGTCCTATACATTTCTGACTCATTATCCATAATTTTTAGATGCTTTCTTTTGCCCTTACAATTGTTAATAAAGGGAGCTTTCTTTAACTATAAAATGAAACAGATGATCTCTTTATGCAGTGATCATATTTAAAAATGAATATAGTTTTCTGGTTTTAAAGTGTGTTTTTTTTAAACTAAAGGGATGAAATGTTATAATAAAATTAGAGATGTGTCAATTACACAGTTTCAAAATCACACCAAGCAGATTTTCTTTTTTGTTTTTGAAGATGAGACAAACAGGAGTTGCTCAGGTACAAACTACTGGAATTCCTAATGGGCCAATAGCTGACTCTTCACTGCCTACAAACTCTATCTCTAGCCAGCAACCACATGCTGCTCTGACCAGAGTACCTAGCATCTCTCAGCCTGGAGTTCGCCCTTCTTGTCTTGAAATGCCTTTGTCCCATGGACCTTTTTCTGCAGTCTATGTTCCTTGCAGCACATCAGAATCTCTAGGGAGTACAGACACTATTTTGGTAGGCAATAATTATGTAACAGAAAGTGGAAGTAATGGAAATGTGCCTTACCTGCAGCAAAACGTTCTTACTCTACCTCATAACTGCACAAACCTGACCAGCAGCACAGAAGAGCCATGGAGAAAACAACTATCTAACTCCACTCAGGTAAAAGAAAGACTAGCTGCTTTGTTGGTTCTTATACAATAGTTAATCTTTATATGGCTTGTTTCCATTTAGAGAAGAGGAACTAAAAATTTAAGGAATGGTTTTAACCTTTAAAAACTAATTTTAAGTAATTCAAACTATATGAGAATTTTAAGTGGTACTCTGTCTCGGGCATGTAAGTGTATTTACTTATCAACTATAAAATTAGTGTAACTAAAAATTATGTTGAAGGTAGTAGGGAAGTCAAAGGAAAAGAAGAGAAAAAATTATAGCCTTATCATTCCCCCAACCACAGGTATTAATAATTAATTATAATGGGAGAAAATGACGAGTAACATTTAAATTACGATGAATTTCAGTAAAATGTTGTCGGGTCCACCACCGGCCCACCCGAACAGCCCTAGCCTTGTTCTTTGGTGGGCAAGCAAACGGCCCAGGATTCCTCTTTCCCTCCTGTCCCCTTTGAAAGGAGACGGGGAAGAGAGCCGTGAAGAGAGGTGAGCACAGCCGCCGGCCCCAACCAGCCCAGTTAAAGGACACTGAGACGCGGCGGGGGTTCTGTTGAGCAGTTCCGTTTATTATCACACAAGCACTTGCTTTTAAAGGCAAATGGGGAAGGAAGGTTTTTACATCCTCCAATCAGCTTAAAGGTCAAGGGCATGCATCCTGTCTCAATGCCTAGCTATTGCACCCTCCAGCGTGGAAGCGCGTATTTGGCCAATAAGGGCTAAGGCAAGGCTCCCACAGACATTCCCACCCTACTTCCTCCTGGCGCCTTCTTAGCCTGCCTCATTTATACTCCCTTGTGGGCCCATAATGGCGCCACTTGTAATGTCACTTAAGGTGACATTAGTTTTTTAAGGCCCGACAATTCCCTCTTTTTCTTTTAATAAGGCAGCTGGAGGTGGCTAACCTTCCCAGCCTCACCTCCGTTCCCTCTGGTGGCTGTGCCTGTCTTAGGTTGTTTCCCTCTGGAAATCTTACCTGTCATTGACTATCCAGCCAAGTGGGGGCGGGGCGGAGCCTTACAGATTGGTGTTGATTTTTTAAAGGGCCATATTGACCCAAGGGCTGTCACGGCTTTCATTATGGGCCACCTCTTCTACCACCTGGGTGAGCATTATGAGAGAGGTGGTGTTGCGCCTTATAAGGGACACAACCTGGCAAATGGCGTAAGGCCCCAAGATGCTAGGGGGCCCACCAGGGAGGACAGCAGGGTGGTGAGCCACGGGGAACTTGAAAGCCAGCTTTGGAACCAATTACTATTGGCTTCTCGCTCTTTTTTTTCACTTTTCTACCCCTTCTCTAAGCTTAGCTAGGGAATCCTTGACCACTCCAGAGTGGTCGGCATAGAAGCAGCACTCTTCTTTGAGGGTGGCGCATAATCCTCCTTGCTGTAAGAACAACAGGTCTAGTCCGTGTCGATTCTGTAAAACAACTTCAAAAAGTGATGTTAGCAATTTTTTAAAATGTGATACAGACACCTCCATGTGGCCAAGATCTATGTCCACTGCCTCCCTAAGGGAAGCTACCTGTTGATGTGCCAAGGCTATTCCGGCGGTCCCGGTACCCGCTCCAATAACTCCCAAGAGGGAGCTGATGGCCACTGCATCTGCCCCTGCGGCCCGCTTGTTTCGGGTCTGCTTATTTTGGGTTTTTGGGGGTGGTGAGATTTGCCACAGTGCTGCAAAAGGGTTTGTTGGCACCTACGCAGGAACCTTTGCCAAGGACCCGTGGGAAGGTGAGTCTGGGGTTGGTGGCATTGGGCAACACTACTGCTTGATTTATCTTTGCCTGCACATGGCACTCTTCTTTAAAGAGGGCACAGAATTTGATAAACAAGTTTGGGGGGAGGACAGCCTTACAGAGCATTTTCCAATCTTAGGTTGTGCAGGGTTGGTGCGCTAAGCCCTGGAGGATGGTTTCTGCCCATGGGGAATTGGGCCCATCCTCTGCTACAGCCTTTTTCAGCTCTTTTAGGTCATGAGCTTCCCAAGGGTACCAAGCGGCCGGCCTATTTCCACCGGGGCTTTGTCAAATTTGGACCTACAGTCCTTTTTCCAATGTAGTCCTTTTTTACATCGATGGCAAGGTGTGGTAGGGGGTTGTTTGCCTTTAGCCTTGGGACATTGGCTTTTAAAATGACCTTGTCTTCCGCAACCAAAACATTGTCCCTTGAAGGGTGGGGTAGTATTGTTTCCAGATGGGATCAGGGCGGTAAATGCCTTGAAGCCTTCGGTTAAGTTTTGTGTCTGAGCCTGCAAGGCTGAGGATAAAGTCCTGGCCTGAGGCACAGCCTTTTTTAGTTCTTTTACAACGTTGACCGGATAGGCCTGAGGGGCCGCTTCCTCCCACGGGCTGTGGATGGCTGGGGGTTCACAGGGAGCCATAACAGGAAAAACCTGTGGCTCTGCCGGGGATGTTTCTAAAGGTGGGCTAGCCTCCTTCACTTCTTCAGGTGCTGCTTTCTCTCCTTCGGCTAAACTTTGGTGGGGTGAGTATGCCGGGAGAGGAGGGTACAGGGTAGGGGCATAGGTATCACTCAGTGGCTCAGGGCTTTGCATTGGTAGCTTTGTTTCCTTTTTTCTCTTCTCATTGAACTGCGCCCAATCCCTTTCTGCCCCTTCCTGATGCTCAGGATGGAAGCAAAGCTTTAGGGCAGAGATGGTTAGGTAGAACCCTAAGCTGGAGGGGGTGTCTAGCCCATGACCAATCTCGTTCTTTCTGGCCAGGGTCTGAACCCGGTCTCAAGTCTCATACGAGAACAAGTTGGACGAAGGTGCCCAAGGGGCCACCTTCACCACATGATGCCAGGCATTGGTGGCTGTGGAGTCAGATATTTCTAGGCCTCTGCTTTTTAACATGTACTTTAGAGCCTTGCAGGCTATCTCATCACTCTTTAAATACACACCTCCCATGTTGCCCTGTGAGGAAGGGACAAAGGGAGCAACAGGGCAGAGAAGTGCAGGGACTTCGCCCTGTTATGTTACTCACCCTGACATGCAGGCGGATTACTTTATGGCGACTGCCGTGGTTGCAGGGGCCACTCCGCTGGTTGATAACCCTTCGTCGACCTTCTTTCAGGACTGAGCAGCACGGGGCCTCACTCGCTCGCCTTTCACCCACAAGTTT
This sequence comes from Cynocephalus volans, assembly GCF_027409185.1. Classification (NCBI taxonomy): domain Eukaryota; kingdom Metazoa; phylum Chordata; class Mammalia; order Dermoptera; family Cynocephalidae; genus Cynocephalus; species Cynocephalus volans. Next base: position 3,487,393 of record NC_084479.1, read on the forward strand.
TAAAAAATGCCTCACACGGGGCACCACTCTGTTGGGTTCGCCACCGGCCGACCCGAACAGCCCTCGCCTCGTTCCTTTCGGTGGGCGAGCAAATGGCCTGAATTACTCTTTCCCTCCTGTCCCCTTTGGAAGGAGACGGGGGTGGGTGGGGATGGGGGGGGGGGGTGGGGGGAAGGAAGAGAGGTGAGCACACCGCGGGCTTAAAGGACACTCAGACGTGGCGGGGGTTCTGTCCAGCAGTTCCCTTTATTATTACACAAGCACTTGCTTTTAAAGGCAAATGGGGAAGGGAGGTTTTTAACATAATCTTATCAGCTTAAAGGTCAAGGGCATGCATCCTGTCTCAATGCCTAGCTATTGCAACCACGCAGTGCTGACGAGCATGGAAGCGCGTATTTGGCCAATAAGGGCTAAGGCAAGGTTCCCGCAGACACCCCCACCCTACTTCCTCCCTGCGCTGTCTTAGGCTGCCACATTAATACGCCCTTGTGGGCCCATAATGGCGCCACTTGTAATGTCACTTAAGGTGGCGTTAGTTTTTAAGGCCTGACAAAATGTGTCATGAGCTATGATGAGCAAATGCCTTAAAAAGGAAAATGTTCTAGAGACTAAGATCACTGAGCAGATTTGGAAGGAGAGGGTGGAATGTGAGGCTTTATGAAGGGCCTCATTTATTTGAGGGCAAATGGAGTCATTAAGTTTTAAATGTACAGACAAGAATTTCTTGAACCTCTTTGTTATTGTTATTGATTATTAGACTTTAATTTTTAGAGCTGTTTATGGAGTATAGAAAAATTAAACAGAAAGTACAGAAAGTTCCCATTCCCTCCTCCATCCCTCATGATTTCTCCTATCACTAACATCTTGCATTACTATATTTCAGTTGATGAGGAAATACTGTTCATTAACTGAAGCGCAGATTTCATTCACTCAGTGCTGTACATTGAATGGGTTTTGAAAAATGTGTAATGACGTGGCATCCACTCATTTTTACATATGGAATGAAATAGTTTTTGCTATCCTAAACAAACCCTATGCTCCATCTGTTTATCCCTTCCTGCCTCCGCCTAAACCTGTGGCAACCATTGATCTTTTTATTTTCTCTGTAGTGTTCCCTTTTCCAGAATGTAATACAATTGGAATTGTAGGAGCTAAAGGAAAACTTCCTCTTCTCCCCTGAAGTTCGTTAATTAAAATCACTAGCAACTTTAGACCAATATGAAGAAAACATGTAACAAATTTTATTATTTAACATGCTGGGAAAAGCACAGGAGAAGTCACAAGAGAGTTATGTCCCAATAGCCAGTGGTGGTAGAGTTTATATTCTAGTGTTCATAGAGAGAGAAGGTGGGTAGAGATACAAGCCCCAGAACAATGTTCCGAGACCAGGTTTCTTTGAAGATCTGGGCCAGTGTGTCCCAACTGGTGAAAGAAATCAGAAGTTAAAATTAAGTAGAGGTATCTTGTATACAAATGAAAATTCTTCAGGTGATCTTATAGCTGTCCACAGAAAGAATAGGTAGTAGCCAAATGAGGGCACCTCAGAGGAAGTCTCCTGGCTTGCATATACAGATGTAAATTTCCTCCCATGAAGAAACGAGCCAATCTTGTTTTTCCAGCGTCTCTGAATTAGTCATCTAGAAATATGTCAAGAAATCCATTTTGTGACCAAAATATTTTGTTTTCCCACAGAGTCATATAGTGTGATGATAGTCCTTTGTGTGGATGTACTGCAGTTTATCTATTCACCTACTGAAGTACTTTTTGTTTACCACCATGAATTGGCAATTATAAGTTAAGCTGATATGCCAGTTTTTGTGTAGGCATATTCTCCCCTCATTTTGGTAAATACCTAGGAGTGTGATTGCTGGATTAAATGGTATGTGTTTAGTTTTGTAGGACATTACCAAATTGTCTTCTACCTGAAGTGAAAGAGTTGCTTTACATCCTCATTGGCATTTTAGTGTTTTCAGTGTCTTGGACTGTTTTAATTATTAGTGAAGGATGTAGTGATATTTCATTGTCATTTTAATTTGCTGTTTCCTCATGCTGTATCTTATAGAAGATCTTTTCAAATTCTTGTATGCTATCTATATGTCTTCTTTGGTGAGGTGATTTCAAACCTTTAGCTCGATTTTAATCAGGTTATTTTGTTTTTATTGTTTAGTTTTAAGAGTTTTTTTTTTGTAAATTTTGGGATAACAACCACATTTCGGGTATGTCTTTAGCCAATATTTTCTCCCAGTCTGTGGCTTGTCTTCTCTCCCTATTTATTAATTTTTTTTGCAGTACCTTTTACAGGGCAGAAATTTTTAATTTCAGTGAAATCCAGCTTATCAATTGTTTCTTTCATGCATCATGCCTTTGGAGTTATATTTAAAAGTTGTGGCAAAGTCTAAGGTTTGCTCCAGTGCTATCTTCTGGAGGTTTTATAGTTTTGCAGATTGATCTGTGATCCATTTTTATTTAATTTTTGTGAAGGGTGTAAGGTCTGTCTGTAGATTCATTTTTTTGCATGTGAATATACAGTTCTAGTAGCATCATTTGCTGAAAACATTATCTTTGTTTCATTGTATTGCCATTGTTCCTTTGCCAAAGATAGGTTGATTATTATTATGTGGGTCTGTTTCTGGGCTCTCTGTTCTGGTGGACTGATCTATTTTCCTGTTCTTTCACCAGTACCATACTGTCTTGATTACTGTAGCTTATACAGGAAGACTTGAAGTCAGGCAGTGTCAGTCCTCTGACTGTTCTTCTCATTCAATATTGGGTACGCTGTTCCACTTCTTTTGCCTGTCCATATAAAAATTGGAATCAATTTATCTATACTATCAAAATAAGTTGGTATATAAATCTATTTAAATTTGTGAAGGTTTGTAAAGGATTTTTGCATCTTTGTTCATGAGAGATACGGGTTTGTAGTTTTCGTTTTTTGTCAGTCTTTGTTTGGTTTTGGTTTTAGGTTAATGTTGCTTATTAGGGTATAGGTCTATACAGATTATGTATTTTTCCTTTTGTGAATTTTGGTAGATTATATCTTTCAAGTAATTGGTTTATTTCATCTAGGTTATTATACCTTTGAGCATAGAGTTGTTCATAATATATTTTTATAATGATTTTAATGTTCACAAGATCAGTAGCGGTGGCTCCTCATTCAAGTCTGATACTTGTGTTACCGGAGGAGAGTGTATGGTGTAGGTCTGACCTTTCAGTCCTGTTCAAGAACAGGTCTTGACTCTGCCACAGTAAAGAATTCAAGAACGGAGTAAGAGTGGAAAGTGAAAGCAAGTTTATAGAAAGAGTAAGGAATACACACCTCATAGGCAAAGTGCAGGTAGACTCGAGAATGAGTTTCTGCCTTGTTTTGCCCTGGCCTTTTATAGTTGGCTACCTAACATTTTCATGCTGTCTATGGATATTTAACTAAGGGGGTGGTTCTTGATTATGTAACTCTTACGTAACTCCTAGTCTGTGTATGCTTAGCAACAGACTTTGATTATTTTTGCCTTCTGTGGTCTCAATCTCCATGTATTGGTGCTGAAAATAGGTGCTAAATTTTCAGTGACTCAGGGCCTAGCATTGGGGCTTGAGTCCTAGGGGAGTGGTTTGAGACCCAGGGTAGTGGCCTGAAACCCAATCCCAGGGAAAATGAGCACCCCATATCTCACTAGTAATTTGTGTCTTCCTTTTTTTTTAGCCAGCTGGAGGCTTACAGATTTTACTGATTTTTGTCTTTTGATTTCCTGTTTGTAATCTCATTGATATGTGCTCTAATTTTTATTACTTATTTTCTTGCTTTGGATTTAATTTGCTCATCTTTTTCTGTTATCCTGGAGTCAGCCCTTAGATTATTGATTTTAAATCTTCTCTTCTAATTTATGGATTCAAGGACATAAATTTCTTAAAAAAATTTATTTTATAAATTTAATTATTTTTTTTATTATATTGTTTATGGGGTACAGCATGTTGTTTCAATATGTGCATATATTGTATAATGATCTAATCAGAATAATTAGCATATATATCACCTAAACATACATCATTTCTTAGAAATATGGAATGCTTTGTGAATTTTTGTGTCATTCTTGCTCACGGCTATGCTAATCTTCTCTTTATCATTCCTATTTTGGTATATATGCTGCCTCAGTGAGCCCACAATGGCATAAATTTCTAAGTGTTGTTTTGCTGTGGCCCACAAAAGTTAGTTGTCTTTATTTTCATTCAGTTCATAATTTTAAAAATTATTTCGATAACACTGACTTGTATATCATTGTGAAAGATACTGTTTAATTTTTAAGTATTTGTGGTTTTCAAGGCATCTTTTGCTTTTTGATTTTTGGTTTAATTTAATGCAGTGTATATTTTATATTCTTTTAAATTTGTTAAAGTGTATTTTGTGGACTACAATGTGCTTTATCTGTGTGAGTGATCTGGTGATCTTCAGAATACAATTGTTCTGCTGGTGTTGGATGAAGTGATCTTGAAGTAGTCTGTACACGTCAATTAGATTCAGCTGAATGATGATGCTTTTAAGTTCCATTATATCCTTTATGATTTTCTGCCTGCTCAATCTATTTCTGATGGATGGTTATTGAAAATACCCAACTGTAATGTGGAGTCATCTATTTCTCCTTGTACTTCTTTCAGTTTTTACCTCTTGTATTTTGATTCTTTGTTATTAGCACACTATTTAGAATTGTTTCATAATCTTGGAGAACTGACCACTTTATGTAATATCCTATTTATCCTTTGTAATTTCTTTGAAGTCTGACAATTAATATGGCTACTCCAGCTTTCTTTTAAGTAGTGTTAGTGTTACTGACAATGGGGGTCTGTCCCTCAGAGAGTGCAACCAAGTCCAGGGTAGGAAGAAAAGGCTTTATTGCTTGGAAGTAAGGAAAACACTAGGGATTGCTCCCAAAGTAAGGTCTTTTCAAACAAGGAGAAGGGTTGTTCTATATAGCCAAAGCTCTCACCTAACTTCCTGCCCAAGTTCTCATTGAGGTCCTTCCATGTAGATAAAGGATACAAGCTTGTTTGATTTGGATTGGATGAGTAGGAGATATAGTTTATTGTTCAGTTCTGAAACTAAATTGCTTTTGGACCTGGGAAGGAATATAGCCTTTGGAAAACAGTGAGACTTAAGGAAGTAGTCACATGGGCTAGTAAACCTGAGCCATCAGCAAGTACAGGATACAGTTCATAGGTGGCGAATTGAGACTTCCTGTTGTAGTTGACCAATGACATAGAACAGGGAAAGGTACATGTGGAGATCCTGGCTCTTCCTTAGGTGAAGATTCATCAAAGTTCTTCTGTAGGACCTGTATTTCAGTTTCAACCAGTGTATTTTGAGGGCAACGAAGTATTTCATGGTTCTTAACTTCCTGCTGCCTAGTACAACAACAGGAACTCAGAACACAGGGTCACTTCCTGTTCAAAACTTTTAGCAGCCCGCCAAGTGTCTGGACATTTAGGAGACCCTGGACCCTGTGTCACATTATCATGATACATCTTTCTCTGTCCCCTTTACTTTTTAATAGTATGTGTCTTTATATTCCAAATTGGTTACTTGTAGACCACATGTGTTTGGGTTTTGTTTTTTAATTCACTCTGATAGTATCTTTTTTTTATAGTTGTGTTTATATCATTGATGTTTAGAGTGATTGTTGATACAGCTGATTTAACAGCTACTGTATTTATTACTGCTTTATATTTATATTTTTTATATTGTTCCTAGTTTTCTCTTCTACTTTTTGTTGTTGTGTCTTTTTTGGTTTATTTGTGCATTTTTTGAGATTCCATTTTTTTCTCCTTTCTTCGCATAACAATTATAATTAAGAAAGAATTTTAGCCATTTTCCTGGAGTTTACAATATGCATTTACATTTAATCCAAGTCAGCTTTCAAACAGCACTTATATGGGTTTCTGGGTAGTGGGTATAATCACAAAATACTTTAAAAATTCCTTCCCTCTCGTCCTTTTATTGTTACTTACATGTGAGCTATAATCCATTGAACACATTGTTGCTATTATTATTTTGAACAAATTTTTGTTAAATCAAGAACAAGAAAAACAAAGGTTTTAAAATAACTTCACTTATTTAATCTTTGATTCTCTTGCTTTATGTAGATCTAAGCTTCTGACCTGTATCCCTTATCTTGTTTCTTAAGAACTTGCAACATTTCTTGCAAGGCAGGTATTCTGGTGACAGAAGTCCATCAATCTTTGGCTGAGAAAGTCTTTTTTTTTTTTTCTTCATTTTTGAAGAGTAATTTTGTTGGAATTTTAGGTTGTTGGTTTTTTTTTTTTTCTTTCAACATTTTAAATATTTCTGTTGACTCTTCTGGCTTGCATGGTGTCTTAGTCCATTTGGGCTGCTGTAAGAAATTACTATAGATTGGATAGTTTATAAAAAAGAGAAGCTTTGTTTCTCAAAGTTTGGGAGGCTGAGAAGTTCAAGATCAAGGCATTGCAGATTCAGTGTCTGGTGAGGTTCTGTAACATGGGAGACTGAAATCAGTCATGTAGGGTTTGCCTATTCTAAAGAAATCACCTGGTGCTTCAGTGAGTAGAGACATTGGTTTATTAGACTTATGAGAGGTACTGAGGAGGCTTGGTTAGAAAATCTGCTCTGCCATGGAGTACATGCAATGGTTATATAGTGAACAGATCAGAGTAGGGGTGTAAATCATTTTCAGGCTTAATGTGCAGACCCTCACCCAACTCATATAACTCAGAGAGCACTGGAAATGTGGTAGGGTAGATAAGTTAATCTACTTGCTACTCTCCTGGTGTCAGAGTATTTGTTCATTAACTTAGGGCCCCTGCTTCTTCCAGCCTTTTGTTAGTCTTAAAGGGGATGTACCTTTCTTTGGTCAGAGTAATCTCCCAGGGGGGTGGGGAAACTCTGGTATGCACAGGGAGGGGGAATAGGGCTATATCCAACATTTACTCTACAGGGCCCCTTTAAAAAATAAGATTTGTATTCTGCAATTCTTTTAATTATATTCACCTGTTACTTTACAGGTGCTATATTGTTGAGATGGTAAAGTGTGTGGAGAGGGGAAAGAACTCTGTACTACTTTGATTAGTTCTCAGTCTTTCAATGAGTTTATGCCCTTGGGCTGCTTCCTTCACATGTGCTGCTCAGTTTTTCTTTCCCTGGTTAGGTGAGGCAGGAATGCTGGAGGGACTTGGAGCTGAGTATGTCTTTTCTGTCATGTTGATTAGGTTCTGATAAAACTACATCTGTTTAGTCTCTCATACTGTAGTGGATAGTAAATGGATTTGCAGGGCAATAGAGTAATTCTATGTTTAACTTATTGAGAAACCACCAAACTTCCCCCCTCCACCCCTCACCCCCTCTGCCCAATAGGCTGTACCATTACATTCTCATTAGCAATTTACAAGGATTCCAGTTTTTCCATATCTTCAGACACTTTAGTTTTCCTGTCTGATCCCTTTATTTTTTGATTGTAACTATTCTAATGTGTGTAAAATTATATCTCATTATGCTTTTGATGTGCATTTTCCCCATATAGTGATGGTGTTGCTGGACTCAGTGCGTTTGTTTCACGGTGAGCACAGTGAACCAGAAATCTGAATAGGAAGGTTTATTGCTTGTTACAAGCAAGGACAACACCTGGGATTACTCCCAAAGCAGTATGTCCCTAAGAGGATTAAGCCTTCTCTTATTGAGAGTAAACATGAATATGCATTGGTTTTAATGAGGTCATCACATGTAGAGGTGGTACCTGCCTGTGGAGGTACAGTTCATCTCCATACTTGCTCCTGCATCCTTATTATTCTAATTAGTAACTCTGCTGCCGCCAGGTGGAGAATTTAGTTTTGTAATGAGTAAAGTTCACTCCAGGTTCAGAATTCTAGCGTTGAAACTTGGTTGGTCAGATCTTAACTTGTTGAGCCTGGTCTTAAGTGGTTTCTGCTGGTTCTGTGGCCATGAGGCTCTCTTCTCAACTCCCTGGCATTGGCTGTTCTTATGATCAGCTCTTATCAGTAACCTACTACCCTCATCCTTCTGGCTAACGATGGTGAGCATTTTTTCATATGCTTGGTAGCCATGTGTATATCTTTTGTCTTTTCAGGTCTGTGTCTTTTTGATTGGGTTGTTTGTTGTCTTTTTGTTGTTGAATTAAAATGATGATAATTCACTTTTAATTATATACTTTTCTTGTATTTTGGATTATTTCCTTGGTGGGGTACTCAGAAGCAGAATTAAATAATCAAATAGTTTGCTGACATTTCAGTATGTTCTTCCAGGTTACTTGTTGCGTTTTTATAAATCCACCGTAAGGGAAAATATGTAGTTTCTTGCTGAATAGACTTACACAGGGTATGTTAAAAATTTTGTGGAAAAGTGGAATTAAAAGATTACGCAAAATTTTGCATAAACTTTTTGAAAACCCTTCATACACAGTTTAGTTGCAGATGAAGATTGAACCAGTCTGCTCTTTCAAGAAAAATAGAATCATTAGGCTCTTATTGTTATTGTTACGTAAACAGATTTATCTTAAGGAATTAGCTTATGCAGTTGTGGTGGCTGGTAATTGTGACAGTCGTAGACTAGTTCAGTGATCTAGAAACTTACAGTTTCTGTGTTACAATTTGTGTCAGAATTCCTGCTCAGGTATCAAAGCAAACACTGCAGTCTGAAAGAAAATTTAAATGAGGCTTTCATTTAGATTTGCAGACTGAGCAGTCCACCTCTAAGTCTGATCTGCCCTACAAGCAGAAAAGGCAAAAACATTTTATAGTATAAATTCAGGAAAGTCTAGGTAGTAAATAAATTTCAAACATTGTGAAAAGATAGAATGGATAACTTACTATGACATATTGAACATATGACATGTTTCTCAGTTCCTTTACAATATTTATGGCTACTAAATCTAGGTTATTTAATTCATAAGTAATTCCCTTATGTTTAACAGGTTGACACTTCTCAGAAATTCTCTAACCAATGTTTCTTGCACTTGTCTACACAGTGGGTTTCTTGGTGATAACAAACTTCCCAGAAAAGAGTCTGTTTGTCAAGTAGTGAATTGGGCTAGAAAAAAACAAGTCAATTAATTTAAAAAATGGACTTCTTTTCTTTTGTTCTCCTTTCCTGGCATGTTTTCTTCTTTATAATGAGGAAACCGGTTTTTGCTCTCAAGGCCTTCAGTGGATTGGATGAGGCCTATCACATTATGGAGAATAATCTCTTTAAAGTCAGTTGATTATATATTAATCTCATCTATAGACCACCTTCATAGACTACATAGTTTTTGACAAATAACTGAGCACCATAGCTTACCCATGTTGACACATGGAACTAACTATCATGAAAAAAAAAAAAACCGGATTTTAGATTAATTTTAAGCTTATTCTTCAAATACTATTGGGGTAGACAATCTCTGATGTAGACAGAGTGGTAGCTTTTTACTTCTTAAAGCAGTGTTTTATTGACTACCTGGTTTGTCCATTTCTATCTGACCTGTTCTAGGCTCAAAGGAAAACAGAAAACACACAAATTCCTGTTTTACCTTGCATGAGTAAAATAGACAAAAAGAAAATCATTATAAACATGCAATATGAGATGATAATTTGATAAGTGCCTCATAGAAAAATAGATAAGTAGAGAATGCTATAAACTGTAGGGAAGGAGTTACATTATGAACAGGAAGGTCATGGAAGACTGATGTCACTGAGAATGTGATGTTTGATTAAACACCCAAGGGAGGAACTGATAAAACAATGAAGATGCATGGGTTAAGAGTGTTACAAGAATTATAGGAAGCAATGAGCCTTGTGGCTGGAGTGCAACAAGCATATTTAAGGAAAAGCAGGAGGGCCAGCATGGCTGAGTAGTGTGTGCCAGGAGTAAATAGATAGTTCGAAGAATTCTAAGTACTGAGGGGATAGCTAGATCAAGTTTAGTTTTATGCATCTTTTTAAAAAATATTGGATTTTACTTTTGACTAGGAAAACTATGGGAGGGTTTCAAATGAATGAAGAGGATGATCGAATTTAGTTTTCTTTCTTTAATAGTTTATTGAAGAATAGTTTTACATACAATTAAATTCACCCATTTAAAGTTTATAATTTAATATTTTTGTAAATGTATGCTGTTGTGTTTTTACTACCATAATCACGTTTTACTTCCATAACTCCAGAAAGTTTCTTTGTGACCACTTCTACCCTCAGTCCTGTGCAACCACAAATCTGCTTTCAGTCTTTAATACAACTGGAATTATTGGTAAGAAGTTTTTTGTATTTGGCTTCTTTTACTTACTATATGTTTTTGAGGTTCAGGCTTAGTGTTTTATTGAATTTATCATTAATTTATTTTTTTTCTTTTTTCTTTTTTCCTTTAAAAAAAAAAAAAAGATCGGTAAGGGGATCTCAACCCTTGACTTGGTGTTATCAGCACCACACTCTCCTGAGTGAGCAATGAGCCGGCCCTATTTATTCTTTTTTTAATTGCTAAGAAGTATTCCAGGGTATGGATGTATTCTTCCTTTTTTTTTTTTTTTTTTAAGTCCATTTACTAAAGAATATTTGGCTTATTTTCTAGTTGTGATTATTATCAGTATTGTAAGTAGTATACTTCTGTGAACATTCTTATAAAAGTTTTTGTTGATACTTGTTTTTCTGTATCTAGAAATGAATATCTTATAATGAAATTGCTGTGTTATGTGGTAAACGTTTTAACTTATAAGAAATTTTCAAGTTCTTACCCAAAGTAGTTGAGCCATTTTACATTCCCACAAGCAGAGTATGGCATATGTTCCATATCCTTGCCAGCACCTGATATTGATAGTCTCTAACTCTAGCCATAGACATATAGTGTTGTCTTAACTAAAATTTCATTTGTATTTCCTAGTAACTAATGATTTCTATAACCTTCCTTGCCATTTTTATATCTGGACTTATTTTGAGGATGTAAAAGGTCTTTTATATCCTGGATATTGTGCTTTTCTAGACATGTATTTTGCAAGTGTTTTCTCATGTTTTCTGGGTTGTCTTTTCACGTTATTTTGAAGTAAAAATATTTAATCTGCTGAAAGTCTTTTATCAGTTTTTTATTTCTTATGAATTGTGTTTTTGGTATCACTTATAAGAAATCTTTGCCAAAGCTAAAATTACAAAGATTTTCTAATATATTATGAAATTTTTATGGTACTATCTTATACATTTAGTTCAGTGAGTTATTTTGAGTTAATTTATGTATTTTGTGTGGTGATATTCATTTTCCATGCAGTTGGATATCGAGTTATTTCAGCATCATTTCCAGAAGGCTTCTATTATTCCCACCTTGGTGTCTTTGTCAAAAATTAATTTATAATATATTTGTGGATATATTTTTATTTAGTCCATTCATTCATTCATTCATTCATTTATGACTTTCTGCCTGTTGTGGATGTATTTATAAACTCTAATCTTACTGTTTTATATGGGTTTTCTTAAGCTAATCATACAATGTTGATCACTATAACTTTACAGTAAGTTTCGAAATTAGGTAATGTAACTAATTTCTGCATTTTTTAAACATAGGTCTGTTCTATGTCTTGGTTCCTCTTTAATTTCTCTGAGACATGTTTGAAACAGTGTTTTGCCAAGTAAAACACTGTGTTTATTTCATAAATCCTACAATTCTTTTGTTAAATGTTTCCATTGTACTTTATTCTTTAAATGGAATTATTTTCTTAATTTAGTTTCAGATTGTTCTTTGGCATAATATAGAAATACAATTGATTTTTGTAGTTTAGTTGTGTAAAGTGAGACCTTACTAAAACTAGTTATTTGTAATATTTCTCCATATTTTATAACATTATATGCAGGGTTGCGGATTTCATGAATAAAGACTTCTTTTCAAAACTTTATCTCCTTAAACTTCTTATTTTATTACCTAATTTAGAAGGTCTCAGCACAGTGTTGAATAAAGTGCTGACAGTAGTATTTGCCGGGAAATTATTCAAAGTATGATGTTAGCTGTAAGCTTTTTGGTAAATGTACTTTATCGGGTTGAGGATGTTTTCTTCTTTTACTAGTTATGGAGAGTTGGTCTTAGATTTTGTCAAGTACTTTTTCTGCATTTGTCCATATAATTACATGTTATTTTTCTCTCTTCTAATAGTATGGTATTACATTGGTTGATTTTTGCATATTAAACCTACTTGTTTTCTGGGATAAACCCTCATTGGTCATCATGCAAAGTCCTTCTTATGTACTGCTGAGTTTAATATGCTAATATGTTCTTATGGATCCTTGCTTCTATGTTCAGGAGAGATATTGTTCTGCACAGTGTCTTTTATAGTCTTCAGTATTAGAGTATTAGCAGTCTCCTGAAATGAATTGGTTGTGTTCTGTCTTCATATTTAATCTTAGAGACGTTTGTAGGATTAGCATAATTTGTTTCTGAAATGTTTTTATAAGGTCTCTGGCAATGTCATCTTTTTTGTTTTGCTCTGGTGTATTTTTCTTTTCTATTTCTTTTATAATTCTTTTATTAATCTTTCCAGAGACCAACATTAGTATTTTTTTTTTGTTTTAGTAAATTTTTTTCTGCTTGGTTTTGTTTTCTATTGCACTGATTTTTCTTCTGATCTGTACTATTTCTGCCCTTGTACTCATTCTTGGTTTATAGTTTTCTTCCTACCATCTTAAGATGGTAGAGTACTTTGTGACCTTTCTTTGACAGTATATTTCTTTGAGATTTGTTTTTTTCCCTGCTAGCTGTGGTCTGTCATGGGTGATATTCTGTGTGAATTTGAAAGGAATATGTTTTCCTTTGATGTTGAGTAAAGTGCTCTATACAGGACTGTTAGGTTAAGTTAGTTGATCGTGTTGCTAAACTCTTTTATATTCTTGTTTACTTTTTGACTACCTCTTTGATCAAAGATTGAGAGTAGGCTATTGGAATCTTCAACTATTACTGTTGAATTATATATTTTTTCTTTCATTATCTGTCAGGATTTGCTTTATATGCTTTGGAGTCTTATTTGGTGCACATTTGTAGTTTTTGAAAAATCTACCGGACGTAGTGACTTTTTCATTGTGAAATTTTTCTCTGTACTTTTTTTTTTTTTTTAATTCAATATGTTCTTTGATATGAATATCACCTTTCCAACTGTGGTGTGGTTACTGTTTGCATGACATGTTATTTGTTATCCCTCTACTTATAATATTTTTATATATTTGAAAGTGGAGGGTTTCTTTTGCACAAAGCCTATAGTTGGAATCTTGGTGTTTTTTTCCCAATCTGACCATCTGTCTTTTGGGGAATACTCAGTCTTTGTATTTAATATAATAAGATGATTGGATTTCCATTGCTGCTTTGCTGTTTGTTGCTGTCAATTTCAAGTCTTTGTTTGTTTGTTCTTTATTTATTACCTTTTTTTGTGTTAAACAACTATTTTTGGTATACCTACTTAAATTCTTCTGGTAAAACTTTTTACTCTTTGCTATATTATTATCTTACGTATTACTTAACATGTATAGTAAATCCAGCAATACTGTCATAGTTGCTTTAAACATTCTGTATGTTGTACACAATATTTCACATTTGCAACATTTTAAATATTACCAGTACTGTTCATTTCTTCATGTGGATGTAAGGTACTATCTGATGTTGCCTTTCTTTATCTAAATGATTTTGTATTGGTGTTCACCTATGCTGACTGGTGCTTTTGGGGACTGTCTTTATTTACTTCATCTTTGTTTTTGAAGTACAGTTTCATTTGACATAGAATTCTTATTTGACATTTTTGAATATGTCATTCCACTCGTATCTGGCTTTCAGTTTTTTTGAAGTCTCTTATTGTTCATGTCACTTTTCTTTATAATGTGATGATTTTTTTGGCTTCTTTTGGATTTTCTCTTTAACTAAGTACCACCATTATGATGAAGCAGGTGTAATTCTCTTTGTCTTTATCCTATTTAGGGTTTGCTGAACTTCTTGGATCTGTAACTTAGTTTTTCATCAGTTTGTGAAGTATTAGGCCTTGATTTCTTCAAATATGTTTTTGGCGACTTTTTCTTTGCATGTTCAGCAAGTTTTGATTTGATATTCGGCATTTTTTTTTTTTTTTTTTTTTTGTCTTTTTGTGACCGGCCGCACCGCGCTCAGCCAGTGAGCGCACCGGCCATCCGAACCCGAGGCGGGAGCACTGCTGCGCTCCCAGCGCCGCACCCTCCCGAGTGCGCCACGGGGTTGGCCCTCGGCATTTTAAATATTACATTGTAGCTACTGATTTTTGTTTCATTTTTTCTCAACTATTTTTTACACCCTGTTTTTGGTAACTCGATTTGCTCATTTTGAGGAATCTCCTCTGAAAGTGTGTGCAGCTGCTGTATTTTGTTTTTATTCTTAGTTTTAATTTTTAGCCTGATTCCCTAGAATTGTGCCCTTTGTATATAACTGTAGTTCAGTAATCATCTAATTGTTAATATCAACTTTGTGTCTATAACGTGGAAGCCTTCTGTCATTTGCTTGTTGAGCTTTGAGTGGGTCGAGGAACACATTCAAAGTTACAGCAGTTCTCAAGTACACCCTTTGCTTTCACTGAACCATGGACTGCCTCTAAAAGAATTTATAGCTGAAAGCACTTTGATCTGCAGGTACAGAAATAATAAAATTATTTATTTTTCACTTGTCTGGTTATTTTCTAACTGATTAATCTGTGGAGGAATTATGATGATGTTGAATGAATGTTTGGTTTTACTACCCGCATCCATTTTTTGAATGATATTTTGATTGTTGGTTAGATTACAATGTTCATTATATTTATTTTATGAACAGTTTTTATATAACAAAAATTTAATCTAAATTACTAATATGGTTGTTCTTTTACTTAATTATTTAAAACCAAATTGCATCATTTTGTACTATAATTTGTGTCATTTTTAATGTATCCAATTTTGAAGTGGATAAACATAGTATTTATTAGCTCAAGGTCTTTTGAATAGCCATTGCTGATAAATTTTATGTGAACACAAAAAGCTTTTAACTTTGCTACTTAAATAAATTAACAGTTGAGAAAGTAGTAATTCTACAGTGTTCTCTGCAGTTCTGAGGTTCTGCTAAATAGTGATGTTGAAAGTTAAGAATATGTTAATATCTAATTATAATAATATTTCAAACCTCAGAGAAGTTAATAGTTTTATGTCCTATAGTTTGGTTTGGAAACTATTAAATTGTCTTAGGATTTCTTATCACTTTAATCACTGTTGCTGAAAAATTAGTTTGTTAATTATTTTATCAGTAAAGTAAAATGGGAATTTTCTCCTTAGAGTAGTTTGTGACACCAGGGACAAACTTAGGTAAAAATTATTTAATCTTAATTCATTGTATATTTTCATTCCAGGAAATAGCTTTCTCTTTGCCCAAAACTTTTATTAACTGTGGTAAATTGCCCTCTTAAGATGCTTTAACAGTTTCAGTATATTCTCTTAAATGTGTGAATTTGGGCAAGTCATTGGGTGGGGACATTGCCCTTGGAAAGTCTTTCCCAGCCTGGGGAGTGGGAAGGTGGAAATCCAAAAAAGCTATTCCTAAAAATATTCTCATAGACATAATAATTTTTTCTTTGATAGCGTATAGCTGCTAGGTATGCATTGCAGGTTTACTGGTAATTTTAAAGTGTAAGAAATACACTTTGTATATTAAACTTAGAACAAATAGTAGACCACATAATAAGTGCCACAATTTATTTTGTTTGTATTCATGGCTTTAATTGATAATGATCATATGTATGTTTTCCACTCTAAATTTAGAGATAGTTTTCTTAAAATGAAACTATATATGTCAGAATTGAACAGTTTAAAATTCTCAGTCATATGTGAAGAAAATTTTTTGACACACTGATAAGTGTAATTAAATCAAGTAGGCAAGATAGATTATTTTCTCTAAAAATACTAACCATTTTAAAAGTTTAATGGGGAACTTTTTTTTAATAATTTTAGGATTTGGGCTAAATTTTGTTACACATTTAGTTGTTTATTTTTGGTGGCTTTGCTTTCATTTAACATTTTAATCCTTAATAATGTTGTCTCTTTATGTGCATTTGAGTTTAAATAATACTAGATTTAAACAAGTTTTCTCTTTTTCTCTCTTTCTTTTAGGGGCTTCATAAAGGTCAGAGTTCACTTTTGGCAGGATCTAAAGATGACCATCCTTTATTATCCAGTGGGTCTACCCAGTGTCTCCAGGCAGCTAGCACTGGTATTCAGAATCAAAATAGACATCATCACACTCTGCCTACTAACTCAGTACCACAGGGGAATGCTCTCAATCACTTCTCTTCTCATACTGCTACCTCAGGTGGACAACAAAACATTACCTTTACCAAAGAGAGCAAGCCTTCAAGAAATAGATCCTTGGTGCCTGAAACAAGCAGGCATGCTGAAGACACATCTATTGGCTGCGCTGGTGTCAAGGGACTTACCAATTATGTCCATCAAGTGCCAGCAGATGCTGTTTCCAGATCTAACCATGGAGATTCTGTGTCACCAAATGTATTGATTTCAGACAATCCTCAGCTCTCTGCCTTGTTGATTGGAAAAGCCAATGACAGCATGGGTACTGGAACCTGTGATAAAGTCAGTAATATTTCCCCGGCTGTGCATGTAAAGACTGATCATTCTGTGGCCTCTTCACCCTCCTCAGCCATTTCCACAGCAACATCTTCTCCAAAATCCACTGAGCAGACAAGCACACACAGTGTTATCAGCCTTAACAGTCCTCATAGTGGCTTTCACATAATTAATGGAGACATGCTTGAGAATTCACAGAACTCTATAAAAGTAGACCTGCGTCTAGTTAGACACAAATCTAGTCCTCAGATCATACCATCGATGTCTGTGTCCATTTACCCCAGCTCAACAGAAGTTCTGAAGGCTTACAGGTTAGTGTGAGAAAGTTGATTATAATGTGAAAATGGATGTCTGTTGGCTAGGTCAGAAAACTCAAATATGATTTTGATCTTTTAAGAAATGGAGAGTGAGCAAAAGATAATAGTCATCTAAAATAACAGTTTCATAAGGAGATTTGTTATGTTTGCAAGTGTGGTTACACCTTGTCAGTGTATCAAATGTGAAAGGCATTTTTCTATAAACTGCTAGTATCTAAAAGCTAATGTCTTCATAAGTCACTGACCTTTATAGGTTTTTAGGGTTATCAATTTCTGTGTGGTTGACCTTATTCTGGGTGGGGATTGATATGAGAATGAATGGTCAGAGTTATTGAATGTTAGAGTGGGAATGGACCTCACTAATTATTAAGGCTATTCTTTGCTTACATTTGAGAAGACATTTTGTCAGACTCTAGAAGAGGTTATGAACTAGGTTGGAGAGATGAAGGAAATGCAGGGAAAATTGAGAGATGTGACAGACTGCTAGCCAGTTAAGTGATTTTAACAAGAATGGGTTTATTTAATACACTTAATATCCTTCCCATAAAAAGGATCAAAGAATGAGGAACATTTTCTTTTATATTGCGATGGCATATAGATTTTCCCAAGGATCCTAATGAATCTTTTTTTTAAAAAGTGTTATTGAGATGTAATTCATATATGATACAATTTACTTATTTAATGTGTAGAATTCTGTGGTTTTTAGTACATCACCAGATGTTTGCAACAGTCACCACAGTCAATTTTACAACATTTGTATTACCTTAAAGCAAACCTGACATATGGTTTAAACACTATGAAATTTAATCTTAATTAAGAAATTATCTTAATTTCTCACAATCAGAAGTGAAACATTAAAATTTAAATTAAAGTTCAAATGCCAAAGGCAAACAGGAATTACTACAGTAATACTTTTGTATATGCTAGTACAGAAAATTTGAAATTTGAACAATAAATACTGGTTTTGTTAGATTTTTAAATGTCTCTCTGGATTTACATCAAAATAAGTACCAGAAATTAATACCATATGTGGAGACAATCTAAAGATTATTTTTAGTTTACCTTGACCATTTTATTTAGTACAGGCATACCTCACAGGTATTATGGGTTGGTTCCAGACCACTTCAATAAAACAAATACTACAATTGAGAAGTTGCCAATTTTTGGTTTCCTGGTGCATTTAAAAGTTATGTTTACACAATACTATAGTTTATTAAGTGTGCAGTAGTATCATGGCTAAAAACAATATACATACATTAACTTAAAATACTGTATTGCTAAAAAATGCTAAAGATCATGTGAGTTTTCTGTAAATCATACTCTTTGTTGGTGGAGGATCTTACTGCTACGTTGGTGGCTGCTGAGGGATCAAGGTTTTGCTGAAGGTTGGGGTGGCTGTGGCAATTTCTTAAAATAAGACAACAGTGAATTTCTTAAAATAAGACAACAGTGAATATACATGTTGCTACATGTATTGACTCTTACTTTCACAAAAAATTTCTCATGTGATACTATTGATAGCATTTTATCCACATTAGAATTTCTTTCTGAATTGGAATCAGTCCTCTCAAACTCTGCCACTGCTATATTAACTAAGTTTGTATAATATTTGAAATACTTTATTGTCAGAAAGTGTTGACAGCGTCTCCATGAAGAGTAGATTCCTCACAAGAAACCACTTACTTTGCTCATCCACAAGAAGCAGCTCTTCATCCGTGAAAGTTTTTTCATGACATTGCAGCAATTCAGTCATGTCCTTACGCTCCACTTCTGATTCTAGTTCTCTAGCTGTTTCTATCACATCTGCTGTTACTTCCACCACTGAAGTCTTGAACCTTTCAAAGTCAAGCAAGAGGGATGGAATTAACTTCTTGCAAACTCCTGTTAATCTGATATTTTAAACATGAATCACAAATGTTCTTAATGGTATCTACAATGTTGAATCATTTCCAGAAGGTTTTCAATTTGCTTTGCCCAGATCCATCTGTGGTAGCAGTAGACTTAAAAAACGTATTTCTTAAATAATGACTCAAAGTCAAAATTACTTCTTGATCCCTGGGCTGCAGAATGGATGTTGTGGTAACAGGCATGAAAGCAATCTTAATTTCCTTTGAATCTCCATCAGGGCTCTTGGGTGACAAGATGCATTGTCAGTGAGCAATAATATTTTGAAAGGAATTTTTTTCTCTGTAGAATAGTCTCAACAGTGGGCTTAAAATATGCGCTAACTGTGCCATAAACAGATGTGCTGTCATCCAGGCTTTGTTGTTCCATTTGTGGAGCACAGACAGAGTAGAGCTGGCATAATTCTTAAGGGCCATAGGATTTTTAGAATGGTAAGTGGACTTTGGCTTCAGTTTAAAGTCACCAGGTGTTTAAGTCCCTAACAGGAAGTCACCCTGTCCTTTGAAGCTTTGAAGCCAGGCATTAATTTTTCCTTTCCAGATATGAAAGTCTAGTCTTTACCTAGATGGCATCTTCTTCCAATAGAAGGCTGTTGTGTCTACATTGAAAATCTGTTGTTGGGCCGGCCCATGGCTCATTTGGGAGAGTGGTGCTGATAACACCAAGGCCACAGGTTTGGATCCCTATATAGGGATGGCCGGTTAACTTACTTGGGAGAGTGTGGTGCTGACAACACCAAGTCAAGGGTTAAGATATCCTTACCAGTCATTTAAAAAAAAAACCCAAGAACTGTTGTTTAGTGTAGCCACCTTCATCAATTGTCTTAGCCAGATCTTTGTCAACACTTGCTTCAGCTTCTACATCAGCAGTTGCTGCTTCACTTTCCACCTTTATGTATAGAGATGGCTACTTTCTTTAAAGTTCATAAACCAATCTCTGCTAGCTTCAGACTTTGCTTCTGCAGCTTCCTCATCTCTCTCCGCCTTCATCAAATTACAGAGAGTTAAGGTGTTGCTCTGGGTTAGGCTTTGGCTTAAGGAACTTTTCTGGCTGGTTCAGTCTTGCATCCAGATCCCTAATCCTTTCTGCATGTCAGAAATAAGGCTGTTTTGCTTTCCTGTCATTTGTGTGTACATTGGAGTAGCACTTTTAATTAGCTTCAAGACTTTCCTTTGTAGTCCAGCTTGGCTAAATGTTTGGTGCATGGCTATCAAAATGCCTTCCTTACTAAGCTTACTCATGTCTAGCTTTTGATTTAAAGTGAGAGATGTGTGACTTTTCCTGAACACTTAGAGGCCATTGCAGGGTTATTAATTGGCTGAATTTTAATACTGTTGTTGTGTCACAGGGAATAAGAAGGCATGAGGAGAGGGAGAGAGATAGGGGTAGGAGAGAACACACACATTTATTGAGTAACTTTGCCATTGTGTTTGGGTGCAGCTCGTGGCGCCCCAAAACCATTACAAAAGTAACATAAACATTCACTGATCACCATAACAGCTATAAAATAAGGAAAAGATTTGAAATGTTGCAAGAATTACCAAAATGTGACAGATATGTTGTGAGTGCATGCTGGAAAAATAGTGCCGATAAGACTTGAGCGATGCAGGGTTGCCACAAACCTTCAATCTGTAAATAATGCAGTATGTGCAAAGTGCAGAAAAGTGAAGTGTGATAAAATGAGGTATGCATGTACAGTAAGAATTCTTTCCTGATGATACTAATACTGGGAGATTTTACATTTTTCTTCTCTATTGCTATTTCTAAAAGTTTTTTGACTCTCAGGCACTTAGATTATTTCATTACCAGGCACATGAGTCAGCCATTAAATGTGTATTAACTAATGGACTTGGCAGATGAATAGCAAAATGGGATAGCAGTCCTGGAGTAATGATAAGAATTATTTTTGTGTGTAAAAATTATAATTAAATAATCTTTTCATTTCAAGGATGTTAAATAAGATTAACTTTTGGTGCCATAATACATTAGCATTAAAAAACATTTTCTAATACAATTAAATACTTGTCCCATATGTTATCTTAAAATATTAATTATTAACTATTTTATCCCTTTCCCAATAGAAAGTTTTATATAATCAAACTGAATCATATTTTTGTTTAAAACATAGTGATAGGTGTGTGTGTGTATATACACATATTCTGCATTGAAAGCAGTCCTTATTATGCAGAGATGATTCAGTCTTTTATTGTACTAGCCTAAAGAAGATACTTGAATTTTTTCTTTAGCCAGGTATTTTCTACTTATTAAAAACAAAACTTCTGTGGAGTTTATGAGTTAGGTTAAATTCTGTATTTAAGTTTAGAACTTAAAATATATCATATCTAACTCTAAACTTATGAGTCATCATACTTTGTAGAGAAATACTGAAGCCTAGATAATTCATTTAGAATTTAATAGGTAGTTAGATGTAAAATTTTAGCTTAATAGATGTTTGCAGATTTTTTGAATTTAAAAAATAGGAATATCATTTAAACCTAATTGTAGTTATTATAGTTAAAAAAAGGTTGTTCACCCCAGGACTACTTAATATTACATCTCAAAAGTGTCTATATGTTGCATTTCAGTAGTCCAACAAAAAGGACTAAAAATTTTTTTCTATTTAGGGAAATAAAAGAAAGGCAATACAAGAAACATTTTTTGTTCAACTTGTATGCACGTTATTCTGTAGTTTGAGGCAAAAAACATAATTTTTTCCTGAAGTAAATGTATTGCTGATTTTTTTTTTACTCTCCAAAATAGAATCAGAGTCTTTTCTGAAATTTTAATGTTTTTAGGAATCCTTTGTTTTGATATTTTAATACATTGATTAGTTTTGAATTTTAATGATTAGGTGAAAACATGAAAGGTTTTACATTAGTTTTCAAATTTTTTTATGAATTTATTTAAATGTTAAGGATTTAGAAATATTAAAAATATTTTTATACAAAAGGAATTCGTTTGAGTAATTTTACCACATTTTAAGAACTGAGATTGCTTAATAGTTGTTCACATTACTTCAAAAAAAGGTTTAAAGTTTCATAAATTGGAAACTTGCTGAATATTAGTCAGATAATTTGCACAGAAATAAGTTTTGAGAAGGTAAAGCTAATGGACTTTTGGCATTTGAAAATTGTTACAAAGAATTCTGGGAATAGTGATGAAGATGTGATGTGGTGGAAAAAGACTTACTATGATGTTATTATTGATATCCTAACCTTTTTTGGTCAAATATTTGAATATACAGTGGAAAAAAATTAAGGGTGGGACATGTTTGGGAGAACATTGGAATTCTTATTTATTTGTGTGGTGAGAAAGTGAATTGGAAAATTTTGAGCAATAAGAAGAGTTTTGCCAATAATTTAGGTAATGTGTATATTGTACATTTTGTTTAGTTTCTCTTAAATGATATAAGAACGCAAAGTAAATATCAGCTTTAATTAATAGCTGTTCACAGTTTTTATTGAATGGATCTGAATGTCCTTTAATGATTGTATTTTTGTAATACCTTTTTTTGGTTCTATTTTCAAAATAAATGTTTAACTGATTTTTTTTTTTTAAACACAAAAGAAATCTAGGGAAAAATGGATTGTCTAGTAGACACATTTTATTGGATAAATGTCCGCCTCCAAGACCACCAACTTCACCATACCCACCCTTGCCAAAGGACAAGTTGAATCCACCCACGCCTAGTATTTATGTGAGTTTCCGTTGACTAACTAGAAATAAATCAAGTGTCTGAACTAACTTCAAGTTGTCTGTCTATAGAAGATAGATGTATTTTTAAATCAATGCAGAGGCCCTTGAGGGAATATTAAATTTACTCTTACAGGTTGGATATTTCAGAAAACATGTTTGTATTCCAGAGGATGACAAATGAGTGCTATTAGTTTAACTGTTGCCTACCACCTCTTGTAAATAAAGTTTTATTGGAACGCAGCATGCTTATTTATTTACATAGTTTCCTTTATTATACAACATAGGCAGAGTTAAGTAAGTGCAAAAGAGGCTAAGTAGTCCCTAAAGCAAAAAATATTTATTACCTGG
This sequence comes from Cynocephalus volans, assembly GCF_027409185.1. Classification (NCBI taxonomy): domain Eukaryota; kingdom Metazoa; phylum Chordata; class Mammalia; order Dermoptera; family Cynocephalidae; genus Cynocephalus; species Cynocephalus volans. The sequence goes on from NC_084479.1 coordinate 3,510,252, forward strand.
CATTTGGCAGAAAATCTTGTTGTATCTTCAAAAAGATTTTCTGAAAAAAAATTTTTGAATGTCTTCTCAAAACTTGAGTGAGATTATATGACTGCAAAACTTACTTTTTCTCTGTCAGCTTTTAGTAAATATGGTTCTAAATCTACATTCTGCTATTTGCTATGTATAAACCTTAAAATTAATCCCTTTTTATGCTTCCGTAGTAAAAGGATTTTTTTTTCATTTTGAAAAAAAATGGTTCAGAATGTAAAAGTGAAGAATGAATGTTATTAAAATTTTAAAATTTTAATTTGAAGTTCAGTGCTGTTTTTACTTTTCAGCAATGTAGACATTTGATGTATGTAGTTGACATGAATTAAATCAAAGTAAATTTTTTCTCCAGAAGTTTTTATACCATTCATCCCTTCCATCTACCCACCAGGGCATAAATGAGAAAATTCTAGCCTAAAATGTGAAGTATTTAAAATGATCTTTTCTTCACCACATGTTAAATTAATGCTTTACCCAATTAAGATTTACTTATACCTTTGACAGGAGGGTCTTGGGATAGAGATGAAAATAAATCTTTGAAATGAAACTTTGAGGGACTAAAAACAAATTGAGATTGATGTGGGAGTGCTCTTTCTGATCCTTCTTGAATTTTGTTAATGGTTTTTAAAATATTTTATTTTCAGTTTTAAGTTTCACTTCTCCCACCTCTTACATTCAAGAAGTAATGGATGCACACTTGAAAAGTACATTTGGAAAATACTTTTGAATAGCTAAAATATTTAAATGTGATTTTACGTATCTTACTGTGATGTAAGAGATAGGTAACATTGTCTTCAAAGGAATCAATTTTAAAATTTAAAAGAGAAATCTATATAGCTATTAACTTCATAATATCCTGAAAAGACTAATGATAAATAATGTAATATGTAGCAGTACAATATTAATGGTTTGGAAGCACTATATATTTTAAACTGCCAGACTGATGAAACAATAATATGAATTTGTAGTATAATATTTAGTCATTTTTGTTTTGATCTAACAAAATATTTTAATTTTACAGTTGGAAAATAAGCGTGATGCTTTCTTTCCTCCATTGCATCAATTTTGTACAAATCCCAGAAACCCCGTTACAGTAATACGTGGCCTTGCTGGAGCTCTTAAGTTAGGTAAGCTTAAAAAAAAGTCAAACATTTCTTTTACTAAAACTTTTAGAACACTGGCAGAAACTAATTTTTCATGTTATGAGTTTTATTTTAATGTTCTGTCTCTCTATTTCTCCCCTGTACACTTGCATGAGTGCACACATACATACCTTTAACACATGATTGGTTTTTGGCAACTTTTATGGTAGACCTTTCCTTTAGTCTTAAATTTGGTGTCATTATGCAACATGAACATGAGTGATTTAGAATTCATAGTAGAAGTTTTGAGTATGGAAAGTTTTGAGAAGGTAAAATTAGATTCTACTTAATAAATGCCAGAGCGCCCTTATTACATTATTGTCACGATAATTAGATCCAGGGCTTCAAAGGACTGCTATACAAATCTGATTATCACATGGCTGTGAGCCACCATAAAAACAACTGGCGAAACTCAGTAAAAAAAAAATTGTTCTTAAGTACTTTAAAATTTTAATTATATTGAATACAATTTTATTTATTAACAACACATTTTTTTGTGAAGATCTTGGACTTTTCTCTACCAAAACGTTGGTAGAAGCTAACAATGAACATATGGTAGAAGTGAGGACACAGTTATTGCAACCAGCAGATGAAAACTGGGATCCTACTGGAACAAAGAAAATTTGGCGTTGTGAAAGTAATAGATCTCATACTACAATTGCTAAATATGCACAGTACCAGGCCTCCTCCTTTCAGGAATCATTGAGAGTAAGTTTTTCTTTTTTTTTGTTTTTTCTTGCAGTTTTAATAGTGAACATTACTCTTATAAACCATCTGTTTAGCTTATACTGTCATATGTTTTATAGGTGTTTTGTGATTTACAAGTTATTAAACTTTTAAGCAAATTACAGTTAATAAAGCATTTTTAATAGAGAAAGAAAATTACTATTTCATGTATACCTTGTTTTTGGAATTTTTTTTTAGAATGATAAACTAAATCTATTTATAGTTGCAGAATAATACCTAATATGAAGGAAATTATGTGGGTAGTTTATGTATTCACTTAACCATTTCACTTTATTTGAAAGATACTTCTATAGAAGCTTTTGTGGTCTTCCTGTATTAACTATTTCTCTAAAGAATACTGCAGGAGAAACAGAAACTTACATAAATGTCTCAATATATGTAAAGCTGAAAAACAAATAAAATCTTAAACCAGATGATGGTTACTAAAAGACCTAATAGTAATGAATCAGAGGTGTAATTCCCTAGCACTTGTTAAAATAAGAACTTTTGAATTTTTCCAAAAAATAAATTAAATATATATAACTATGTGACCACTAAATGTATTCCTTAAATATTTGGTTTGAATTAAGTTTGTTATTTACAGAGCACCTTTAATATAAATTACAAATTTGACCTGCAGTATAATATTTCAGATGAAAAGAATGTAGAAGTCTTACTTGTAAAGCTATTCTTATTTTTCATAAATTCTTATTTTTTAAAACTCCATCAAAGTTCTATAGCTGAAACATAATTTGAGATTGAAAGTTTTAAATTTGTAATTCTTCATTGATCTCCAGAAAGTATTTAAAATTCTGACCTCAGTTCTCATTTCTAATTAAATTGATATAAGTTGAATCTAATACTGATGTGAAAACAGTATATTTATAGAATTTGTATTTAAGGTAAATGAAAAGTTTATTATTTAACAATTTTTGAATACACTTCAGTGGCATATGTACATTGACTCTGTTGTGCAGACAACACCAGTTATCCATTTCTGGCACTTTTTCATCATTCATCCCACTCTGAAAAACTGATCCCATTGAACAGTAACTCATCAGTACTGTCTTCCCCCAGCACCTGGTTAATCCCTATTTTACTTTCTTTCTCAATAAATGTGACAGTTCTGGTTTACTCATAAAAGTGGGATTATCTATTATTTGTCCTTTTTTGTTTGGCTTATGCCTGCTATGTTCATCCATATTTGTAGCATTAGTTTTCCCCAGCACTATTTGTTGTCTGTATTTACCACATTTGTTTATCCATTCATGTTACTGGTAGACATTTGAGTTATTTGCACATTTGGCTATGTTGAATAATGCTGCTCTGGAAACTGGTGTAATGTATATGTTCTTTTCCACACTTTTAATACTTTTGTGTCTACACCAGAAGTGGTATTGTGGATAATATGATAATTATAATGCTTAACTTTTTCAGGACCACCAAACTGTTTTTCACTGTGGCTGTACCATTTTACATCTTCCTAGCAAAGCAGAAGGGTTCTAATTTCTCCCTCCTCACCAACACTTTTTGCTTTCTGTTTTTTAGTAGTAGCTATCCTAATAGGTATGAAGTATTATCTTATGGCTTTGATTTACAATTCTCTAGTGATAAGGGGTTGAGCATCTTTTCAAGTGCTTATTGGCCATTAGTATATCTTTTTTGGGGAAACATCTATACAAATCCTTTTGTAGATGTTTCATTTGGTTTATTTGTTATTTTGTTGTTGAGTTTAGAAGTTCTTTGTATATTCTGGATACTCAATCTATATTAGATATATGATTTGCAAGTATTTTTCCCCATTTTGTGGGTTGTCATTTTACTCTTAGTATTGCCCTTTGATACACAAATTTAAAATTTTTGGTGAAGTTAAATTTACTTATTTTTTCTTTTGTTGTCTGTGCTTTTGGTATTTAAGAAATCATTGCCAAGTACTACATCAAGAGAAGAAAAACAACTTTTCCCGATTTCTTCTTACAGTTTTATAGTTTCAGCTCTTACGTTTGGGTCTCTGTTCTATTTTGAGTTAATTTTTGTTATGTGGTTTAATATATGGGACCAACTTCATTCTTTTGCATGTGGGTAACCAGTTACCTCAACATTATTTATTGAAAAGATTGACCTTTCTCCTGTTGAATGATTGTGTCACCGTCATCAAAAATCTTTTGGCCATAAATGCAAGGATTTCTTTCTGAACTCCATATTCTATTTTATTGGTCTATGTCTGCCATGCCAGTAGCATACTATTTTGATTACTCTAGTTTTGTAGTAAACTTTTAAGTCAGGGAGTGTGAGACCTCCAACTTTATTCTTTCTTTAAGATTGTTTTCCTGTTAGTTTCTTATAAGATTCTATATGAGTTTTAAGATGGATTTTTTTGAATGTTGTTGGAATTTGGGTAAATATTACATTAAATCTGTAGATTGCTTGGGTAGTAGTGACATTTTAACAATATTTAGTTTTCCAAACCATATATCCTTGTCTTGTTCCCGATTTTTGAGGAAAAGCTTTCATTCTTTCTTGAGTATGATGTGTTAACCATCGTTTTCATGTATGCCTTTTATTATGTTGCAGAAGTATCCTCCTATGCCTACTTTGTGAGTGTATTATCACTTAAGGATGTTCAGTTTTGTGAAATTCTTTTTCTGCATCAACTGTGATGATCATCTGGATTTTTTCCTTCATTCTATTAATGTGTATCATACTGACTGATTTTTGTGTATTATACTTGAATTCCAGGAAGAATGTCCACTTGGGTCATGGCATGTAATTTTTCTGTATTATGTTGCTGAATTTAGCTCACTAATACTTTCTGAGAATTTCTTTGTTAATGTTTATAAAAGATAATGGTCTATACTTTTATTTTCTTGTAGTGTCATCAGCCCAGGGTGTGTCATAATAGAGCTGGCTTCCTTGAATTAGTTAGGAAGTGTTCAAGAAGTATCAGTATTAGGCAAAACACAGTCTTTCAGTCAGTTCTGAAATGAGTTAGAATGTTGCAAATAATGTCTACTCGGCCTCTTCTGGTTTGAGGCAACAAGCAGAACTAAATTGCCATGTTGTCCAGAATAACTTTGTACCATGCCTGGGAGGGAATGGGGCAAGGATAAGTGAAAACACAAGGTTTCCTATTGATTTGAGCATGGCTTTTTCTTGACCACGGTTTCTTAGCTGCTGTAGAACTGTGACTATTTTCCGTACATTCTGTAAGAGTATTTTAGGTAATTTAAAAATTTTTGACATGGAGAAGTGAGGGCTTGAACCTCCTTATCCACCATTTTGGCTGATGTCACCTGTCCCAGTTTCTTTTTATACCATGTTACTGAGATCATTTACACAGTATGCAATTCTCCAATTTATTGTGTAAGTTCAGTGGTTTTTTAGCGTCTTTTTGGTTATGCAACCACCATCATAATCAGTTTTAAAGAATATCTCATTATCCCCAAATGAAAGCCCCTACCCATTTGCAGTCGTCTATATTTCTCCCAACTTCCACAGTCCAAACAACCACCTATTTACTTTCTGTATGTATAGATTTGCTTGTTCTGTATCCCTATGAATGGAATGGTGTAATGTTGTCTTTAGTGACGTTTTTTAAGCATATATATTTTCAAGATTTATCCATGTTTGTAGCATGTACAAATACTTCATTTCTTTTTTTATTGTCCAATAGTATTCCATTGTATGGATATACCACTTTTTTTCTTTCTTTTTAACTATCAGTTTACAGACATTTAGGTTACTTCTATTTTGGGGGTATTCTCAGTAATTATATTATGAATACTCATAAACAAGAATGTATTTGTGTGGACATGTATTTTTATTTATCTTGGGCAAATGCCTAACAGTAGAATTCCTAGGTTATATGATAACTCAGTGTGTTTCCTTTTAAGGAAATGCAACATTACTTTTCAAAATGGCTCTACCATTTACATTTCTGCCCATGATTTCTAAGGGTTCTATTCTTTCCAACACCTTTTGTTATATGTCCTTTTGATTCTAGTTATCTTAGTGGTTGTGAAGTGTTAAGTCATTATGATATTGATTTGCATTTCTCAAATGGCTGTTTGTGAATGTCTTTTCATTGACATTATCTGTGTATATAGTATATATCTTCTTTGGCAAAAGGTGTGTTCAATTCTTTTGCCTATTGTTTGATAGGACTATTTGTCTTTTTATTATTCAGTTGTATAAATGTTCTTTATGTATAATATTGTTTCAGTTTACTCCTCAAGTAGTTAATATGCAGATATTCCTTCTGTTTTGTGAGTTTTCTTTTCACATGTGATGGTTCTTTGAAGCAAAAAAGTTTTAATTTTGATGGAGTCTTATTTATTCACTTTTCTTGTGTTGCTTTTTCTTGAGTCATTGCTAAGAATCCTGCCTAATTTATGGTTATGCAGATTTACCCCTACGTTTTCTTGTAAGAATGTTATAGTTGTAGCTCTTACATTTATGTTATTGATTCATTTTGAGTTAATTTTTCTATGTGATATTAGGTAGGGGTCCAACTTCATTCTGTTTACATGAGGATTTCCAGTTGTCCCAGAACTGTTTCCCTATTACACAATCTTGGCATCCTTGTCAAGAGAATAACACACATTTTTATGTTCAGCATTCAGTTTTTTTACATTTACTGTGGAAACGTTTTATTATTTATGAAGAATTCATAATGTCAAAAATTTAGCCTATGAAGAACTTCTTCTGTGTGCCCTCAATTTTTAGTGTGATTCACACAGGGAAGATCAGGGTGATTAAACAAAATGATAATTAGAAATAGAGGATCTTAACTTTGTTTACCCTTATATCTATCTGTATGTGTGCATATTTGTAGATATATGTAAACATAGTCCTTCTGTCAGTTCAGAATGCGTGCCACTGCTTTGCTACTTGGCACTTATAATTTTGATAGTTAGGACTTTCCTTAATCTTGCTTTAATTTTTTCTTCATTATTTTATATTTGGGACAAGTATAAGAATCCACATATTTCTTATGGAATAGTGTCTACAGGGTAGAACAAAACTGTTTTTTTATTTTTCAAATAGGGAATTAGGTCTTCTAAGTAGATCTTTTCCTACAGTTTTTTCCCTAATTATTTGTCAGTTTTTGCATATTATTCTTACTTTGTAGTTCTCCCTCAAATTCCCTTGACATCATTTGAAGTGAAATTTGTCATTTAGAAAATCTGTTGGATTAAAGGAAAATTAGAATGGGCACATGCTTTTCTTATAAATTAGTTTAAACCTTATTTGTATAATATTAATTTTGTGGCTGTTGGAGAAGTTTGAGTATCATGCCTTTGGGCTTTGACTTTTTGGGAGTCTTTACCTAGTGAAGTCATTGAAGGTATATTCTGTGAAATGTGCCTATAGAAATTTAATGTTAAAAACATAGACAATACTGCTCACATGGATCAGTATTTTTTTCATTTGTATTATGGAAATGGTAGCCTGTTACAGGATACTAAATGTGAACATTTTTGTTTAATCCATAGGAAGAAAATGATAAAAGAATGCAACGTAAAGACTATTCAGATAATGAATCCATGTCTTCAGATAAGTAAGTAACTGATAGCATCCTCTCAGTATTTCTGTCTGAAAGACATGGATTTAATATGCTCTCTTTTTTTAAGTTCTGGAAGGAGAAGGAAAGGACCTTTTAAAACCATAAAATTTGGGACCAGCATTGACCTCTCTGATAACAAAAAGTAAGTCCCTTAGCACCAATACTATTAATATGAACTTAAAGCAAGGAGGATTGCAGGGTTGGAAAATTGTTCAATAGAAAGTTTTCTCATTTCCTATTCTTTTCTATCCCTAGTAATTTTTTAAACATACGAGGACTAGCTAAAAAATCTAGCATTTTGAAATTGTTTTTACAATGTTTTTACAATTAGAATATTTTTGTCTTAAGAAAATTATGGTACTAATTTTACAAGTTTAAAAATAGAAATTAAACTGTTTTATTTAGTAGGTTATTATAAATTTTTTTGGTTTTTTTCAGTGATCTCTTTGTTTTAGGACTTTTTAATCTTTGGATAATGTTAAACCCTCTAGTACTACTTCTGACTGTAAAGGTAAAATATTTATAGGCTTAATTGTTTTTCTGATTAGATCACAAGATTTTTGAAGACATGGTTAATTGTCATAAATATTTGCAGCAGGGTTTCACTCTTGATATGTTATTTTATTGCAGGTGGAAGTTGCAGTTGCATGAGCTGACTAAACTTCCTGCTTTTGTGCGTGTCGTATCAGCAGGAAATCTTCTAAGCCATGTTGGGCATACCATACCGGGCATGAATACTGTTCAGCTCTATATGAAAGTTCCGGGGAGTCGAACACCAGGTGATTTTTATGAACTACTATGTCATATATAATTGAAAAAAAAGAGTTAATCAGATGTGAAACATGCACACAGAACCATTCTCTTCTCATTTATAATTAATAAAGCTAAAAAGATTTTAAATTTTTTTCTCATAGGTAAGAAGATAATTATTCTCACAGCTGAGATCAGAGTATTAATTGTTTACTCAGTTTTTAAAAGAATCCTTCTTATATGTAAATAACAAAACCATCACAAAAATTTAAACTGGAAAGAGGCACTAAGTCACTACATGAGTGAAGGAACTTATAAAGTTTTTATCCCATTGAGTGCAAGCTGACAGTGCTTTTCAAAGTATTTACTACAGTTACATAAAGAGCCTATGTTATATCATGAACTAGTTTACTGAAACTATGTAATAAAAATTTTATCAGCAATACTGAAAATATATCATGCACTGATGTTTTCTAATCTGTTCAGTTTTCATTTTTAAAAAATGTAATTTAAGAAGTTTCTAATGTAAGAGTTAGCAAAATTTTTTTAAAGGGCTAGATAGTTAATATTTTGTTTTTGTAAGTCAAGAAGTTCATATTTTGTAGGTACTTATTTAAAAACATAAAAATGAATTTTAATAAATTAAGTGCAGATTTTTCTGTCTACTAAAGAGAATAGAATTATTTTTGGAAAAATAACATTTCACTTCACTGGGCATCAAAATAAGTGTTCTCATATCATCAGAATTGAGTACAAATGCACATGTGTTAAAGTTGTTTTGTAATGAGATGTTCGAAAATGTTTTTTCCTTTTTGGTTTTGTTTGGCGGCTGGCTGGTATGGAGATCTGAACCTGTGACCTTGGTGTTAACAGCACCATGCTGTCTCCCAAGTGAGCTAACCGACCAGTCCTGAAAGTGTCTTTTCACATGAATGGATTGATACTGCCAAATATTGATATCAGTCTAGGAGCATATTTTCTTAAGTGTATTAATTGCTTGGAAGGCAATTACAGGCATGTTCAGATTTTTTACTTGATGCTCTACGTTTGGGTTTTGTTGCATTGAAGATTAAACATTTCCAGTTGAAGGTCAGTTACACATACGGATTTTGAAATATGGAAATTTTCTCTGCACTTGCACTGAGGGTGGGAAAATGCTGCTGGAACTGTAGTTTGAGCTCAAAAAGTAAGTTGGAAATATTTGTAGAAATAAAGATCTAGCTTTTTAAAAGAACTGTAAACAGTGTAGAGAGTAAAGTGTATAAAACAGGTTGACTCTACTTGTGATACAAAAAAAATTTATGTCCTGTTTTTTACCTTGTAATTTTTAGGTTGACTCTGTTAAGAAACATTTGAAGCCTGCACCAAAATTTCCATGGCCAATCAGTGTTGAATAATAGTGGTTGACAGTAGTTCTTCCCATTCAGAAAAAAAATTTCCTCCTCAACCTTGAGCTCTAAAAAATAACAAAACAATTTTCACCGTTGCTAGCACTGACGAACTTTTTGGTAGGGCAAGAGAAGATATTTAGCTTCTATTTCTGACAAAAATTTGTGGAATTGATGTTCAATGTGTGAACATTGATAATGGCCCATGATAATGTATTTTTGCAAGTCTGCCAGTGAATAAATACAATGATGATAACTGTAGATATTATTAAGCACGTTACATTTCACAATAAATGAAAATGAAATGAATCACAAAATGTCTTTTTTCATTTAAAAAGTTGCAGAGGAAAAAATAAACTTCAAAGATTATGTTTTTGTCATTGTGTCTGAAGTGTTTGGATTTCTTTACTTCTTTGCATAGCATTAGTACTTAAATAGTGTCGTGTCCCATGCTTAAGGATTCCTTGGAAGAAATATATAGTATGTTTTAGTTCACTCTATATAATTTAAAGAAACAGTATTTTGAATTCCCATTTATGTGGGTTTTATTCCCGTTGTTACATAAATAGAAATGGTGTAACAGAGTTCGTAATCTGACATGATCTTTAAGCATGGTCTAAAAAATTCAGATTGCTCATAGACTTTAAGCTAAGATGATATATACAGTATGTAGTGTAAATGCTTATTACTCTTCCAACAAGGGTAGGTACATGGTATTGCCCTTGGTGTCCTAACATCACTAATATTAATTTTTAAAAGCTCTGTTCCATGGGCAATAATATCCATCTACCCATGATTGAAGAGCTATTAGCATTTACATTATATATTGACATTAGATTGGAATGTTTTAGGAGCTGTAGAGTGCTAAGTGATCAGTTACATTTTGAAAACAATACCTCTTTATTTCGTTAATTTTCTGATATTATTTGTGAGAATTGGGGAGTGGCTTATGGAGGAAGAAGTAATAACAATGATAATAGTTAGCATTTATTACATGTCATGTGCTAGTCATTGTTCTAAGCATTTATTTTTTACTCAGCTCTCAAAACAATTCAGTGTTTTAAAGGTATATTTCCCCATTTAATTTACAGTGTGGTTGTGATTTGCATTTTGTTTTATTTTCAGGTCACCAAGAAAATAACAACTTCTGTTCTGTTAACATAAATATTGGTCCAGGTGATTGTGAATGGTTTGTTGTACCTGAAGATTATTGGGGTGTTCTGAATGACTTCTGTGAAAAGTAGGTTTCTGAACTAAACTTTTTAAAACATAATTATAAGAAAATTGTAAAGGACAAATGCAAAGCTGGGTTTCTCAATGTAGCTGCCATTTTTTGCTTATTGTTTAACAGAAATTTTATTTTAAGTGATTTGATTTAAAATCTTTCATATCTTTTATGTTGTCTGGAATACTTAAAAGATGTCATGTAACCAGTCTGTTCAGTCATAGGTATGAGTTGAGAGCATAGAAAGTAAATTGTTTTTTATGTTAGTGTAGAAAATTGATGTTTATTTGATAAATGTGGTTTAAAAAAATTAGTCTTATTATTGTTTTTAGAAATGGGAAGAACTCTAAAATTAAACACCATTATAGCTTATTAATAATGCAATGTCATGTAAATTTTAATTTAGCCTAAAAATATCAATGTCCCATAACAAGGAAATTGCATGATTTTTTTAGTGCTGGTAATGATATTAGTAGAAAAATTAAAATGTGTAAATTATACATGTATTGTATACTTACAATATGGGACAAGTATTGGGACAAAATTCTCATAACATTTCAAGTGAGATTTATTTTAAAATCAATTAATAGGTATAGTTCACAAAGTAATTTGTACTTTAAAGTTTTGGAAAGTCTTTAATTAAAGTATATTTTATTTGGTACAAAGTGCATCATAGTAAAAAGAAGGTAGTTTAATCAAATTTTATCTACTGGCAAGAAATAGTAACTTTTTACAATTTCTGCTATGTAATGTGTACGTTTTCCTCAGTAACAAAGTTGAAGTCTTTTAAAGTTTAAAGTTAATTAAAACTTCTTCTGTCTGGACTTCCTGTACCAGGAAACTGGTAGTTTAAGAAGGGAAAGAGAATTGTCATATAGGAAATTTGCACTGTGTCCAGAAAGATTTATTTCTTAAAGCTCTGAAGATGTGTGTTGTTACCCTTAAGTACAGTGATTTTTGTTCATTATTTTTCAGTAGGTACTGGTTATTTTCAGTGCTTAGGTTTCTCTCCTTTCCAAACAGAGAGGTATCCATAAGTTAAAGATAGTTGGAAAACACAAGTGATATCCAAAAAGTTTGAGCTTGGGAGTAAATAAAAATACTAAGTTAAATGATTTCATTTATATTAGGTTGCAGAAATATTGCCCTCTTTGCAATTTATTGCAACCTTATTTTGCAAAAGGATCATTACTTCTGATATTTATAATTTCTGTAGTTTTTTTTTGACTCTACGTATAAACCAACCATTGTTTAGAACTTTTGAAAAACTACTTGATCTGTCTTAGTTTTGCTCTCTTCCTCTTCTTTTTTATTAAATAGAAAGTTTGCTTGTTTTATAATGAAAGTATGTAGGTAAAATAGGGCTAACATTTGTGCTGTGCTTTTAACTTTTCCCTTTCTTCTTTTTCATTTGTTTGTTTTGTATTATCAATTCCAATTCTTTGGAAGTTTACAGAAAACATACCATTTTTTATTTCTCACTTGTCATCATCTACTAGACATATTAAGAAAAGCTTTACATTTTTAAGAGAAAAAATGAAAGAGAATAAGACTCCATATAGACAACTCCAAGTCACTTTAAAATTAAAGCTTAGTAATTTGGTCTGATTGTGTTGGTGCCAGCAATGATAGAGGTTCATGTATGTGACTTGAAACTTTACTGTATAGACTTTTGAAAAGTAAGTTTAAGGTAACAGTAACTGATCTTTGTGTAAGTCAACCAATATTCACCTGCAATTTTTTTTCCTCAGGATTGACCCTCCACGTTGAAGTCTTCACTTTTAAAAGAGACAGTTCTTGTTGTAATGCTTTTCAGTGCACATTTTTAATGAGATAAATACTGAGAGCATTTTTTAAACTTTTGACATTATCTTCCCATCATTGATGAGGCATAAAAGAACTTGGTCCTTTATATTACTTATTCTCTTTTTTTACAGAAATAATTTGAATTTCCTAATGAGTTCTTGGTGGCCCAACCTTGAGGATCTTTATGAAGCAAATGTTCCTGTCTATAGGTTTATTCAGCGACCAGGAGATTTGGTATGGATAAATGCAGGCACTGTGCATTGGGTTCAGGCTGTTGGCTGGTGCAACAACATTGCCTGGAATGTTGGTCCACTTACAGGTATTTTAATTAATACATTAAAAAATTTTACATTTTAAAGGACTGTTTCTAATATTTATTATTTTATGTTAGAAAACAACTTATTAAAAAGAGAAAGAGTATGTGTCCTAGGAAAAATCTTAATTGTTATACAGAGTTTAAAATTCAAGCTAAAAAATGACAATCCATGAACAGAGATTTCAGCAAATAATAAGTTTATTTCTTTGTAGCCATAAATAGTATACTTGATGTTTGGGTGCTGTATAGTATACTTAGTATACTTAGTATACTTGTGTTTGGTTTTTAAAAATGAAGTCCTTTACAGAGGAGTGAAGCACAGTTGTTATTCTTTAGAATTTTAAAATTTCATCTGGCATATCTCATGAGCAGCTCTTGTATATCAGAGAATTTAATATATGTAAGGTAAGCAATTTAGCCTTTGTGTCCAGGAAGATCTGAATTAAGGCTTAACTCCACGTTAACTTTCTGACTTTGGGATGGTTTTAAAAAAAATTCTTAGGGACTCAGTTTCTTCATCTACAAAATAGGGATTAGAAAATCTAGAAGACTTTGAAAGAATGGAATGAGATAAAGCATAAAAAGAACCTAGCACAAAGCCATCCATATTGTGAGTGATGTTTGCATGAAAGATCTTCTTAACCATAATTATCATTAGATGTAATAATCTTACAGTGTTTGAGTTTTTCAGAGTTGGTGTTGAAGTTATCGTCTGAGAGGTGATAATTATTACCTTCATATCTTTTGCTATTTTAGTTACTTTTTGACTGTTGCTTTTTTTTCTCTTAGCCTGTCAATATAAATTGGCAGTGGAACGGTACGAATGGAACAGATTGCAAAGTGTGAAGTCATTAGTACCCATGGTTCATCTTTCCTGGAATATGGCACGAAATATTAAAGTCTCCGATCCAAAGCTTTTTGAAATGATTAAGTAAGTGCTTTCAAAAACTCACGTAGTCCCTCTTTTTGGTGGCGGAGTGTTAACTATTCAATATTTTTTTCTCCACAGAGTTATGTTGACTTCAGATGATTAAATAAATAGTCGAGAAGTCGTGGTGCAATGCAATAAGAGAATTCACATCTTAGGAAAAGTCCTTTTTTTCCAAATAGTCACTTATGATTATTATGGTACAGACAGAAATAAAGGCATACAGGATCTATACCAGTAAATGCACAAATCTGTATTTTCCCCTATAGTCTGATTAAACTGATATCGTAGGACAACTTAAAGTTGTTTTATTGTTTTTCGTTTATTTTATTTTATTTTTCCAATTATATTGAGGTATAGTTGACAGTCAAAACCTGTGTTACACCTTGATACACGTACATTATGAAATATACATCACAGTCAAGGTAATTAACATCTGTTATGTCACGTAGCCATTTCTGTGTATGAGTGAGTGGTGAAAACACTATCCTCTTAGAAAATTTCAAACATACAAGACACTATTGTATTAACTGTTGTCATTTTATGGTACATTACATTCCCAGAACTTATTTATCCTGTACAACTGAAACTTTGCACTCCTTGACCAACATGTTTCTATATCTTCTTTACCCCAACTTCTGGTAACCACCGTTTTATTCTGTGCTTCTGTGAACTTGACATTTTTGAGATTCTGCATTCAACTGAATTAATATAGTATGTATCTTTCTGTGTCTGGCTTATTTCACTTAGCCTAATGTCCTCCAGCTTCATCCAAGGTGTCAAAGATGACAGAATTTTCTTCTTATTTAAACTTCTTTAAAGACTTATTTCATTGTGGTTCTCTATGTCGATTGCAAATAATGATGAAATGAACACGAGAGTGCAGATTTCTCTTTAAGATACTGATACTCATTTTCTTTGAACATATACTGATTAGTGGGATTGCTGGATCATATGGCATTGTGGTAGGAAAAGATCTTGGAATTATTTTGATATTTGTAGTTATTTAAGACTTGTTTTGTGACCTCACAATGTTTTATGTGTACCTGAGAAGAATGTGTTGGGTGAATAATTCTAAGTATCTGTGTTAGCTCCATTTGATCTACAGTGTTATTTAAATCAGCTCTTTTTTGATTGTCTGGGATATTCTGTAGGTTATTATAAGTATGGTATTGAATTACTGTCAATTTCTCTCTTAAGATCTGTCAATATTTGCTTTGTATATTTAGGTGCTCTGATGTTGGGTGTGTATATATTTATAATTTTTATACCTTCTAGTTGAATGGACCCTTTTGTTATACATTGACCTTCTATTTCTGTACAGACAGTTTTACTTTTAAAAGTTAGTTTCTCTGATCTAAATATACTACCCCTGCTCTCTTTTAGTTATCGTTTGCATGGAGTATCTTTTTCCTTCTTTTCACTTTCATTCTTTGTGTAGACTGATTACTTAGTCTTAATTTTTAATTTGTTCAGTCACTCTGTGCCTTTTCTTTGATGAGTTTAATCCATTCACATTTAAGGTAATTTGGTTACTATTGCTATTTTAAAAATTGTTCTCTGTCTATCATGCAATTGTTTTATCAGTTTTCCTCTGCTGCTGTCTTCCGTTATTTGGCAGGGTTTTGGGGGAGTTTTTTTTTTATAGTGATTTGCTTTTATTCTTTTTCTATGTATCTTTTGTGTAACTTTTGTAGGTTTTTTCTTTGTGTTAAGTAGAGTTTTACATAAAATATTTTGTAGTGATACCCTGCTCTTTTAAGTTGACAATGACTTAATTTCAGTTACACACAAAATACTTTTATGCTTCTCCCCAAACACACTTTGGTGTTCCTGTAGGCAGAGTTTGTGTCTTTCTACACTTTGTATCCTATTAAATTTTATCTTTTATATTCCCCAGTGAGATAATTTGCTTTCATATGTTTTTGCTTTGTTGTTTATCATGTTTCTGTTTAAATTTGAAGAACTCCCTTAAGTATATATTGTATGACAAATCTAGTGGTAACAAACTCTCTTGGTTTTTGTTTTTCTGAAAAAACTTTATCTGTCCTTTATTTTTAAATTGTAATTTTGCTAGGTGTAGTATTCTTGGAGGGCAGTTTTTTTTGTTGGTTTTTTGTTGTTGTTGTTGTTGTTGTTGTTTTGGATATGTCATTCCATTCCCTGGTAGCTTGCAAGGTTCCTGCTGAGATACCCATTAATTGTCTAATGTGGAATCTCTTAACATATGATGTGTCACGTTTCTCTTACTGCTTTCAAAATTTTCTATTTGTTCTTGATTTTAGTCCTTGATTTTAAAGTTTGATTATAGTGTGTCATGGTGACAAGATCTTGGTGTTCATCTGTTTTGGGCATAATGGGATGTGTGTTTAGCTTTCCAATTTGGGGAAATTTTCTGCCCCTTTCTCTTTCTCTTATCAAACTTCTGTAATGTTTACACTTTTTCAGTTGATGGTGTCCCATAAGTCCTGTGGGCTTTCTCACTCTTTTTCATTCTTTTTTCTGTTTGTCCTTTCACTGGATAATTTCAAATGATTTGTCTTGCGTTTATTGAGTCAAGGATTATTTTCAATTCTTTATCAGATCATTTGTAGATCTTCATTTCTTTGGGGACAGTTACTGGAAAATTATTGTTCTCCTTTAGTGCTGTCATATTTCCTTGCTTCTTTGTGTTTTTTATAGCCTTGTGTTGATGTCTGCACACTGGAGAGAGTAATCACCTATTTCACAATTTATGGACTGGTTTTGGTTGGGAAAGAGCTTCACCTGCAGGAGGTTTCATAAATGTCTGCCTGATATTGTGTGATGGTTCACCTCTGGGGATGGTGCAGTGGCAACATCTCTATCCAGCTCCCTCAGCTGAGATCAATGTTGGTGAAGATTTGGAGGTCATTGCTACCTGTGGTGGTGACAAAAGCTACTGCGGTCATCTTGTTTTTCCTACCCATAAGGGGAAGTTATGACCAAGGTGATCTCTTTTCATTTTAGGTCTGGCATGTGAATATGTTTGTGGTGGTAGTTGTGCCACTACAGGTGCATGTGAGGGGTGGTGGCTCCCTCTTCAGGTGTTCCACAGCAGATGTGATGGCTGTTGAAATCATTGGTGGCAGAGGCTGCTGTGGTTTTCTGCACAGTGGGATGCTGTGGAGAAGGATTGAGTTTGCTTCTGCTTATGGCTGCTGTTGATAGCCCCTGTTTTTTTTCTTTGTTCCTCCTATGGAGCTGCCCCCAAACATGGTAATTGTGCTTGTCTCTCAGTGATCTGAGTAGGGTGGAACAGAAGCAGATCTTTCAGGTAATGCCACTGGGCAAGTTGATTGCTTACCGTGCTCTCCTTTTCCCCTATGAGGGGATCTCACTAGTCAAAATCTTTCTTAACTGAGCTGTGGTGACCTGAGAGATGGCATGGTACAGGCAAAATGAAACTGTTCTTCCTGCCTTTTCTGTGTACTTACTTGCCTTTTTCCCTCCACTGTGTTGTTAGGGTTTCTTAAGTGGACTCCTGAGCTCTGCCAAAGCTTTTTTCATTCATTGCTAGCTGTTTAATTGTGTTTTTTTGTGGGGGACAGAGGCTGGGATCTCCTATCCTGCAGTATCACCATTGCCTAACATCTTTAGTTTAAATATTGGAAGTCTGTCTGCAGCAACAGTGAGTGAGAATGGTGTCACAATATAATTACCACATAGAGAGCTTAGCATTTAAAGTAGCAACTTAATTAAAATAGTGAAATTTTCTGACTGTTCTAATTAAATTATCTCTCTCATAGCTTGTTTTAGTACTCATTACAAATTTAATGGATTAACTATTTGAATAAATATGTTCTAATAACTTTTCATTTATTAGTATAATCTCTGTTTCAGCTATTTTGTAACTGTATTTTTGATACATTTTCAAACAGTGCCACATGGCAATATTTCTCCAAATTGTTTTACATGTTTTTCTTTCCTCTGTTATCTCCACCAGCACCAGAATGAAGGATAATTCTGGTCAAAGGAATTTGGAGAATTTTGGACCAAGCAGTTAAACCAATGTCCTTTTGTCATTGTTGTTAAGTTTATTCAGACTGTATCATATTACATATATATATATATATATATATATATATATATATATATATATATATATATATATATATATATATATATTCATGTATTTTTTGAATGGAAAAGTAAGATTCACAGTGTTCTCAAACTTCTTGGACAAGTATCTTTAAAAAATGGTGCTGGCTTATTTTTTAAAAACAATTTAAAAACTAAATTCAAAATTTTTGTTCTAACAAATATATCCAAACAAAAAACTGTGAAGCCAGTGTAATGTGCCTGTGAGTTCAGGTACTATTTTATCCATTGATTCATTTTATTAATCTATTGTTTGGATTTTAAAATTGGAAACGATTTTAAAGAGCATTTAGTGAACAACCCCATGTAAAAATCCCTTTTCTGATATCCACAGTTGTAATTACTCAGTAATTTCCTTATGGTCATTACTTAACCTATTATTCTTGGAAGCTATTCACAGGTTAGTAATTTAGTACATCTTTTAAAACTTACACATCTTAGCATTTTTTTAGAATAGACGGATCTTCATTCGCTCTCTGCTTAATATTTTTACAAATAGTTTAAAAATAGCAACAGGGAAAGACATGAATCAAAAGAATATTCATTATGTTGATTTTGTCTTGATTGAAAAGATTTATTGCCTGACACTATGAGTGAGGAGTCACTGTAATAGTTAAGCTCTGTATATAACTTTCTCTTTGACTTAAATTAACTTTGGAAGGCATACTTAATCATATATATCACAAAAGAAATCAAACAGACAGGTGACAAGATAGAAATTAAAGGATAAGAGTTTTCATTTTTTGCTTGATTTTCAGTGATTAATAAACCTATTGTATCTTTTCTAAAGAAACAGAGAAAAAACATTCCAAAATCTCTCAGTCTATATGTATTTTAAAAGCTTAATTAAGTAGAAAAATATTTGTCTAAATTCAATGCTACATTTTATGAATAAAGCTACCTAATATGGCTATTAAAAAAAAAAACTTAAGAAACTTTTTTTCCCTTACCCCTTATGTTAGAAATGAATCTAATTTCTCCTGATGTAGACTATATCTAAAGCTTGTACCTTTTCATTTAAGCTCTTTTTGTTCATTCATATTAGTTGAAGAACATATAAACTTTTCAGCTAGAAATTTCAAGTCAATTTCACATCAGCAACAGCTGCAAATAGAAAAATTTTTTATATTGGAAGTAAAATTTATCAAATTTGCCAGTTAGATTAATTGGCAGCAGTATGGAGAATTAAATGAAATTATAGGTGTTACAAGTTTGAAATGGGTCTCATTGCATAAAGTGGGATTATAGGCATGATTTAAAAGGTTATTTATTGTTATAGTTCAGGAAAGAGACAGAGCCCAAAAGTTTCAGGTAAAGTAGAATAGACATGGTGATTGGATGATAGAGTGAGGGAGGAATCTGGGGTGCTGGATTTTGGTTTGCTTCACTCATACAACATTTGTGCTTGTCACTTAGACTTAATCTATGGAGTAAGGAGAGGAGTGAGTTAAGTATAAGGAGTGGTGATTACCAGCTTGGCATAATCTCTAGAGAATGCTTAGATAAAAATTTCTGTTTAAACTGTCAGATAGATACTTGGCTGTATTGCTTAAAAAGGGGTTCTGAGATACAGGTCTCTGCTCATGTTAAAGATATTGAAGTTTGTAAACTCTTAGCTATTTGTGAAGCACCACAAAAGGACTGTGTCAAGTGTTAATTATGTCCACTGATCTCATTTTAATTTATTCAATTCCAAGTATTTTCTCTATTAAAATATATTATTTTATAATATTCAAAATTTGTCAAGGCACATAGCTGTACTTTTCTCTATACACAGGTTGAGATATAGTATGGAAACTTTCCTTCCAACTTTGTATTTCAGAATTTTTAAAACTACAGTTACTTATAGGCTGTCCTTATAAATATGCTCACACAAACTTTTTTTTTGGCTAAACTGTGAAATTAAATTGCCAATGTCATGATATGTGATGGCAAATAATGTATCCCCCATCTCTTAAGAATAAAGTCAGTGTCTTTCTTAGTCGTAATACTGTTGACACACCTAAGAAATTTAAAATTAGAATATTATCTAATATACTTTCTGTAGTTAGAACTTACCACCTATGAAAATAGGGCTTTTTTAAAGCTGTGGCTTTTTCTCAATATACTCTTTTATTCCCAATTTGGTTTCACTCAAATTCACATTGAGTTTAGTATTTGATTGTTACATATTTTTTGTCTCTTTTAAGCATGTAAAACCCTTTCTAAGACATTCTTCTTTTCCTTTTTTTTTTTTTCTTTGAAGAAGCCAGACCTGTTGTTTTTCAGAACGTTCCACCTTTTGGATTTGTCTGATTATTTTCCTTCAGTTAGACTCAGGTTAAACATTATTTTTTTAAAAAGTACAGATAATATTGTGTTTTCCTGACTGTATAACATCAAAAGGTACACAGTATTTTATTTAGTCACTTCACAGTTGTGGTTGTTTAAACTGAGTGGATATATTTTCCTTGAATAGCTCAAAGGTATTTCCTACCCACTCTGGTGTAAAATTGTGCTACCTGTATTTCCACGAGCGTGTTTTGAGACATCATTTAAGTTAGTGGGAAGGTGTTTGTTTCTGCTGTTTAACTGTGTACTTGAAAATAAAGATTTCTACCGTTTGCTTTTATTTAAAAATGAGTTGATTGGAAATTAGATGAAATTCTCACTGTGCGGTTCATGACTGAGAGTTTCAGATATTTGAAATCTATTGTTTAGGTCTGTATATTCTCTGCATAGTGCTATGGCTATGCCTCTTTCTTCTTCATTTTTATATCTCCATTATGCTTTACCATTAAAGCATGTCTTGTAATAGAATCCTTGAAATGAATTAAATGATAATGCAGTAGACAACTCTTTTGGTACTGTAATTAGACTTTCCACTACAAATAGGGAAGATGTTCTCAATGTAGTTGAATGGTAAGTGAAGCCAGCTATAATGGTAAATATGGCTAGCTCTGACAAGTATAGTATACATTGTTGTAACGATGTTTATTTAAATTTCAGAGGGACGTTAAGTAACATTATCAAGTAATGTAGTAATTATATATTTCTGACATAGTTTATTCTGGGTTATGTTACCAGTAAATTAACTACTTTGTTAGTTGCCATTTAGAGCACAATGATAATATGAGAAAAGTTTAAAATAGATAAAGAACAATAGTGCGTTGCATGTTTTCTTCTAAAAATTCAACATTAAGAAATTTTAAATTTAAGGGGACCATGTCAAACAGTGTATTATGGAGTACAGATCATTCTTTATATCTAGAGTCATATTTTATAAATCCCCCAGTGATCTGTCAAAGAACGATGTCCTAGAATCAATAACATACAAAGTAGTAGTTGAAAATAAATTTTCTAAAAGGTATTTATCCAATGCAAATACCACAAACTTAATTTGTTACATATCTTTTTGTCATTCTGTTCACCATAAATGTAAAGCACTGCTTATACTTCACTTTTAAAGTTTACTATTTTATCTGCACATGTACTTCCATTGTGATTTTTGTGTTTGTAAAAATTATTATTTGTCTTTCTTTTTTAACTTTTTAATATCACAGGAAAGTGTTAAAGAGAAGGTAGTGTAGTGCTGTAGCCTGAAGTTTAGGCTCTGGAGTCAAATCTGCATTGTCTTGGCTTTTACTCTTACTGGCCTTAAGGACTTAAGAACATTACTAAACTTCTGTTAATCTATTCTTTTTTGCAAAATAAGAATGATAATTCTTATTTTTCTATCTTACATGATTTTACAGGAATTATTTGTGTTGTAGAATAGGAAATACATAGTCTAAACATGTTATCATTGTGTGAACTATTAAAATTTCAGTTGTTACTCATGCCACAATTTTTTTTAAGGTCAGAAATTAAGCTTTAGTTTAATATTTGTTATTATTTTAACTGAGTAATGATTTTGATTTTTCATATTGAATTTAAATGATATAATTTCTCATTTATTGACCACTAATTGCTAACCCTTTAGTAGAGTATTAGTTTTCTATTGCTGTTTTATCAAATTCCTACAAATGTAGTGGTTTAAAACACAATTTATGTTTTAAACCTATCTTGAAGTTATAAGCATTAGAAGTTTGAAATGGGTCTTGCTGTGTAAATTAAAGTAGGGCTATGTTTCTTTCTGGTCACCATAGGGGAGAATCTGTTTTCTTGCCTATTGTAACTTCCTGAGGCTGTCTGTGTTCTTGGCCCATGGTCGTCCCCTTCTGTCATCAAAGCCAGCAATGGCTGGTTATGTCATCCTCATATTGCATCAATCTAATACTAACTCTTCTGTTTCCTTCTTCTATTTTATGGACCCTTGCTTCTGTGTTAGACCCAATAAATATAATTCAGGATAATTCCCAAATTTTAAGATCTGCTGATTAGCAAACTTAATTCCATTTGTAACCTTAATACCCTTTGCATTGTAACATAGCATAATTTCAGATGGTGGGGATTAGGACATGGACATCTTTCAGAGGTGGGGGTGGATGGGTTTTATTCTGTTTACTGAAGACATGTTAATATTTTTAGGCTTTATAACAATATTTTAAAGTAGATAATGTCTTCTCTTTACCGATAAAGAAATTAGTCATACAGAAAAAGCTGGGATTTAAATCCAGGTCATCTGGCATAATTTTCTCTGCTTTTAACCATACATTGTAGTTGACTGTGGTTTCTTGGGCTCCTCCTAGGCCTTATTTATATGAAATGGGTGATTTTTAAAGCTGGTATTAGTGTCTCCTGAAAAATTAATGTTTAATTTTTCATATACAAAGTAAGAAATTTGAACTACTTTGTACTTGTCTGATCGTAAGAATCATGTGGGGCTTCTATTAAAAGTAAATTTTCATGTTGTATATTTTCCAAGTAGAGTCAGAGACATTGGGAAACTTTCATAATGGTCCAGAAGATTCTTGTGATTAGGCAAATTAGGTGTACCCTAGTACTGTGGCTTGGATGTCCCCCAACCTCACTGAGGCTTAACCCTCATTGTAGCAGTTAAGGGTGGGAAATCCTATTATGTAACTGAAAGGTGGCCTTGAAGAGGTGATTAGATGTAGGACCATTCGTACTGACTGGAATAATAATGGTTATCAGGGGCATGGTTCTGAGGGCTTTAAAAGGAGAGCACACAAAGAGTTTTCCATCTGGGCTCCACATATTTCTAACATGTGAGACTCCTGGGTCACTGTCACCACCACTAAGACCATCACCACATGTGTTTCCTGGACTTTGGACTTCCCAGCCTCTGAAACTTATTTTTTTTTAAATAAATTACCCAGTTTCAAGTATTTTGTTATAAGCAACAGAAATGGACTAATACAGAAAATTGGTACCAGAGAAGTGGGGTGTTGCTTGTAAAAAGTACTTGAAAATGTGGAAGTGGCTTTGGAACTGGGGATTAAGGAGAGGCTGGAAGAATTTGGAAGTACAGGCTAGGAAAAACCTAAATGCTGTTGAGGAAAGTTTGGAACTTCTTAAAGACTGATTATGTGGTGGCAGCAGAATGCTGATAAAAATATGGACAGTAAAGGATATTCTGAGAAGATCACAGATGTAAATGGGAATGAAATTTTTGGAAACTTGGGCAAAGATCATCACCCTTGCTATGAATTCACAAGGAACTTGGCTGCATTTTGTTCATGCCCTAGGACTTTGTGGAAGTTTGAACTTAGGAGTTATGAGCCAGAGTATTTGGCAGAAGAAATTTCTAAGCAGCAAAGCAAGTGTTAAGGAAGCTACGTGGCTACTTATAACAAGCCTAAGCTGTTATAGAGGCAAAGATATGATGTAAAGCCAGAATTTAAAAGGGAAGCAGAGTGTTAAGATTCAGAAAATTTGCAGTCTGTGTATGTGATAGAGAAACAGAGAGCATTTTCAGGAGAAAAATTCAGTGGTACTAAGAATATTAGTACAAAATCAAAGGATTCTTAAGAGAAGTGGAAAGAGGCCCTGAAGGCATTGCAAAAGCCTCTAGGGCCACCCCTTTCATTTTAGGCCCTAAGGTCTAGGGAGACAGAATGGTTTGGGGAGCAGACCTGAGACACCCTCCATGGGTAGTGCTTCCAGCACCAGCACCCCAGCTGCTTTGGCTGCTCCTACTGTGGCTAAATTGGCCCCAGGTATTTGTCATCAGCACCGCACTCTACCGAGTGAGCCACAGGCCGACCTTAGGCCCCAGGTATTTGGATGTACAGCTGTGGAAAATATAATCTGAAAGCCTTGGCAGCATACATGTGCTGAGATCTGTAGGCTCATAGAATGCCAGAGCTGTGAAGGCTTGGTAGCCTCCACCCTGATTTCAAATGATGTATGGAAAAGCCTGGGAGCTCAGGAAGAAACCTGTTATATTGGTGTATTCACCACATAGAGCCTTTGCTAGCGTGATGCCAAGAGGAAATGTGGGGTCAGAGTTGCAGCAGAGAAAACCCATCAAGCGCCATGAGAATGGGACTGACCTGGAGATTCCCAGAATTGTGAAGGTAGTGTGCAACACAGCCTGCGAGAACTAAAGCATCACCTGAGACCAGGAAAGCCATAGGAGCAGTGCTGCCAGAGGACGTGGGGACCCAACCCCTATACCACCATGCAGAGGATGTGGAACATAGAGTCAAGGTACACGATTCACCACTTTTGAGATTTGATGCCTGCCCTGCTGTTTTTCAGACTTATTTGAGACCTATTATACATTTCTTTTGGCCTCTTTCTCCCTTTTTGAATGGGAATATGTACCCTATGTTTGTCCCACCATTGTATCTTGGAACTAGATAACTTATATTGATTTCACAGCTGGGACTTTGAACTTTGGACTTTTGAGTTGAAACAAGTTAAGACTTTGAGGAGGAAGTAAGTATATTTGTGTGTGAAAAGAATGAGTTTGGGGGGTCAGGGATGGAATGCTGTAGATTGAATGCCCCCAACCTCATTGAGGCTTAATCCCCCCCTTAACTGTTGAGGGTGGGAAATCCTATTATGGAGGTTGAAATGGGGGGCCTTGAAGAGCTGATTAGTTTGTGGGACCATGCTATTGTGAATGTGTTAATAAGGTGACCACAGGTATGGTTCTGAGGGCTTTAAAAGGAGAGCATACAAAGAGTTTTTCTCTCTGTGCTCTGCTGTTTTCTGCCACGTGAGACCCCTGGGTCACTGTCACCACCACTAAGACCCTCACTGGATATGTTCCCCAGACTTTGGACTTCCCAGCATCTGAAACTGTAAGCAATAAATTTCATTTTCTTTATAAGTTACCCAATTTCAAGTATTTTGTTATAAGCAACAGAAATGTACTAATATAAACTATACTGGAAGGTCTGATTTCAGAGGTGAAAACCATTTTCCCTGTTTTTTACTTACTTTCTTTTACAAATTGATATACATCATAAGTAATTTTAAGAATGAAAAATACAGTTTTTTTGAAATTTTCAACCCTGTGATTAATATAAGTAGAATAAATTATTATATGTATAACTGACTCACAGAAACTTGTTGCCCTTTGTGAACATAACACTTGAGTAACAGGTGGCAGGAGAGCTTATTGTGCTTATAGATATCGCCATATGACAGACTCACTTTATCTGTATGGGTCTGTCAGTATGATAGATTGGGGAATGCAGAGCATCTCTTGGAACTCTTTAATTTGCATGCCATCTACTAAGATTGTGGAAAGAGGCTGAGATTATTGTCATAAAAACTCAATATTTTGTCAATTGTAGTTGTATCTAGCACAATATCTATTTCCATGCTGACATTTGGCAACTTATTTTGGAAATTTAGATCGTTCCCAGAATGTCAGGAAAAAACCCAATGTTAATTTAACTCCCACATAATAATTATAGTACTGGAGGTTTATTTCTATTATTTTTTCTCTCCAAACGTTGTTTTTGGCTGTGCTTATGAAACACAGAATCATTACCTTAAAGTAAAGCGTTCTTAGAACATTTGCTTGTTTCCTGTGTCATTCTTACATTTACTGCCTTTGTAGATTTGCTAACGTTCTATCTTGCCTAGAGTAATACTCCCAACTGTTATCATTGCCCATGTCAGCTTTTTTATGAAACCTTCCATGATCTCTACCTCCTTTACCAGAAGATGAAATCTTCCTTGTAATGTCCATACATACTTTGCTGTATTACTTAAATCTTTTACCTAATATACTTACTCATGATCTACACTGTGCATTAATTGCTCAAGAAAATAAAGCTTTCATCTTCGTATATTTTAAAACTTCAAGTATATTTCCTTCTGTACCCTGGAATAAAATTATGCTATAAAACATCCCTTTTTTAAAGCTTAATTTTTCTAACTTGTCCCCTTCCC
Organism: Cynocephalus volans; assembly: GCF_027409185.1. Taxonomy (NCBI): domain Eukaryota; kingdom Metazoa; phylum Chordata; class Mammalia; order Dermoptera; family Cynocephalidae; genus Cynocephalus; species Cynocephalus volans. Next base: position 3,536,543 of record NC_084479.1, read on the forward strand.
AGTCCATATTCCTCATCATATGAAGTGTTTATCTGTGTGCAAATGAACTGTTGGTTAGATTAGAATCTGCTGTGTAACGTCAAATTTGTCAAATCCTCATTTAGATTGTTCTTTATGTTTTTCTTCAAATCCAGAAGCCATCTTTATCCCCTGCCTTTTTATATATTCTTTTATGCATACAACTGAAAAACAAAGTCTGGGTCAGGAAATAAGATTGATACACAAAAATCAAGAAATAATCTTCTTTTCTAGTTCCTAAGGTTGTTTTTTATCCTGTTCCTAAAATATAGGTGTGCAATAAAAACTTTTTTGTGTTTTACTTTTTTCCTAACTTTTCTCAGAGTAGAGCATTGCGTAATAGATAACCTTAATTAATGAGTGATTTTAACAGGAGTTTTAATTTTAATTAATAGAAGTCTAACTCCTGTTGCCTTTTAGGAATCTCGGTATTTCTAGTATGTTATACCTTAAGGGACATAACATGCCTGTTTATTTCTATACCTTTTTATTTTTCAAATTGAATCTTAATTGCATAAGGTCAAGTTAATTAAACCAGCGATACTAAAAATTTGAAAGAAATATTGACACTATATTTGGCCAATTTTTTTAGCCAGTCATTACATTTAAAAGTTCTCTTTGGATTAAATATGTATCTAGGATTAGTCAAATTAGACAATTTATTGTTAAGGCAATTCTTGAATTTTATCTTTAATCTTTTCTACGATTCTTTCTCCAAATATCATTACTTCCTATTCTTCATGTGCTTTAATTGAATCAGATTTTCATTTATTTGGTCTCTTAAGAGCCTCTACCTGCCTGTCTTCTTTTATTCTTTTGCTTACTGTCACTTTCTGAAAAGTGGGAAGGAATAAAAATGTCACAGTGAAGGAAAAAACATAAGAACATAGAGTAACCACAGTTTAGTTATTCAGTATTGTTAATAAAGCTTTCAGCTTTTAAGATTTTCCTGTCAGGGAAGTAATTTGCTACCTTTGATTCCAGAAGAAGACTGATGTGTTTACTACTCCTAGCAAACCAAGCTCCATTTCTTTGTAGTATTTTGCATTTTTTTAGATGACTTTCTTTTTTTTTGCCTTTTTTCGTGACCGGCACTCAGCCAGTGAGTGCACCTGCCATTCCTATATAGGATCCGAACCCGCAGCGGGAGCATCGCCTCGCTCCCAGCGCGCACTCTCCCGAGGGCACCACGGGCTTGGCGTATTTTGCATTTTTTTAAATGAAACTTCAAAACTGTGAAGTGGTACTGTAGAAACTATCATCTAATTGCCAGAATAGTAAGTACTATTTGAAATGGAAATTATATTTACTTCATAAAAAGTGGAATAATACAAACTGTCCAGAAGTGAGGCTCTGTGTTCTTTCAACACTGCACTTAAGTGTTGGCAACATAATATGATTTCTTAGCCTGAAGAATCTCATCTTAATGGAAGTAAAAAAGAAGGGGGAAAAGAGTAGAATAATGTAGAGATGGTGAACAGAAGGGTGTACGGAGAATATAATGATGGAAAATTTGAAATTATCCAGTTTAGGAAATATTTTGCTTTAATACCTAAGCAGCATTATGATGTTAGGGTTCCTGCACTGGGTCTTAGGAGACTCAGATTCTTTTTTCGGGTGCTATGCCTTCATGAATGCTACCTCTTTATTAGCACTTTATTTTCCCACTTGGAAGCATAGTTTAGTTTACAAAAATATGAATATGTAGATTTTAAAACATATTTTCCTGTGAAATAGGACATATTTTGAAACACTGCTTTGAGAAGTAAATCTAAGTAAGATCTCTGTGCCCAGAGGTAAAATTATGTGAGGAGATGGGTAGGAGGAAGACATTAGTAGCTGCTAAAATCGAGTGATAGATTTATATTTTCTTTGACATGAATTGAATTTTTAATTTTGCTTCCCCTGGCACCTCCTTCAAACACACACACACACACACACACACACACACACACACACACACACACACACACACACACACACACACACACACTGAAAATGAGATTTTATAAGAAAAAAAGTTAGCATGTGTGTAAAAAGAGAGCATGTTTGTAAAAGGAAAGCACATCTTCTTTAGTCTGACTCTGTTTTTGGTTGGTGGCACTAGCCTCGGAATTTACTTTATTCTAAGTGTAATCTAGCAGTAAACCAGTATGCCATTTTTCCTCATTCCAGTTTTTCAGTTAGTTACCAATTAGGATTGGTATTAACCCAATTAAGTTTTAATGATTTCTTTTTCAGCTTAAGTCCATTTCTTTTCTTTTCTTTTTTAAAATTGAAACGTAATCGGTAGACATATTTGTAAACATTTGTAGGACGCAGAGTTGAATATTAATGTCTGTGCAATATGTAGTAATCAAATTGGGATAATTGGTGTATGCATCATTATGTAATGTAATCATTTTTTGTGGCCCTTTACCAGTCTATCACTAACCCCTCCTTCCCCTCCCCCTTTCCCACCTCTGGGAACCTCAGTTCTTCCCCCCCCCCCTTTGTTTGAAAGGTCAACATGTTATGATTGTTGTTTCTTTCTTTCTTTCTTTCTTTCTTTCTTTCTTTCTTTCTTTCTTTCTTTCTTTCTTTCTTTCTTTCTTTCTTTCTTTCTTTCTTTCTTTCTTTCTTTCTCTCTCTCTTTCTTTCTCTCTTTCTTTCTCTCTCTCTCTCTCTTTCTTTCTTTACTTTTCTAGCTCCCACTTATGACTAAGGACATGCAGTATTTGTCTTTCTGTGCCTGACTTATTTTACTTTACATAATTTTTTCTAAGTTCATCCATGTTGCACATGGCAGGGCTTCATCCTTTTTTATGGCAAAGTAATATTCCATTGTGCATATATACCACATTTTTCTTATCCAGTCATCTGTTCATTCCAACTACTGGCTATTGTGAATAGCTGCAATAAACATGGGAGTGCAGGTATTCCTTTGACGTGATGATTTCCATTCCTTTGGATATATACCTAGCAGTGGGATTGCTGGATTGTATGGCAGTTCTATCTGTAGTTGTTTGAGGAATCTTCATACTGTTTTCCATAATGACTGCAATAATTTACAGTCCCACCAACAGTGTAGAAGAGTACCCCTGTCTCCACATCCTTGCTAGCATTTGTTATTCTCTCTCTTTTTGATAATAGCCAGTCTAACTGGAGTGAGATTATGTTTCAGTGTGGTTTTGATGTTGAGCATTTTTGCATGTGTCTGTTGGACATTTGTATATCTTCCTTTGAGAAATGCCTATTCAGCTACTTTGCCCATTATAAAATCATGTTACTTTTTTTTTTTTTAACTGTTGAGTTTCTTATGTTTCCAGATATTAATTTCTTATCAGATGCATGGTTTGCAAATATTTTCTCCCATTTTGTAGGTTGTATTTACACTCTGTTGATTGTTTCCTTTGCTGTGCAGAAGCTTTGTAGTTTGATATAATCCCATTTGTTTATTTTTTCTTTTGTTGCCTGTGCTGTTGAGGTCATATTCATAGTCTTTGCCTAGTCCTATTTCCTGAAGTATTTCTCCTGTGTTTCAGTAGTTGTATTGTTTCATGTCTTATGTTTTAGTCTTTAATCCATTTTGAGTTGATTTTGGTATATAATGAGAGATATGGGTCTAATATCATTCCTCTACATATGGATGGCAAGTTTTCCCAACACTGTAATTTATTTTATTTTATTTTTATTTATTTAATTTTATTATTTAATTTAATTTAATTCAATTTAATTTTGTCGTTATACAATGTGGTTGATTATTGTGGCCCATTACCCAAACCACCCTCCTTCTTCCTGCTCCCACCTCCCTCCCAACCATGTCCTTTCTGTAAGGAGTTGTAATTATTATGTCTTATCCAGCTCCCCCGCCCCTGGTTTTTTTTTGTGTGTGAATTTATTTATTTATTTTTTAGCTCCCACCAATAAGTGAGAACATGTGATATTTCTCTTTCTGTGTCTGACTTGTTTCACTTAATATAATTCTCTCTAGGTCCATCCATGTCGCTGCAAATGGCAGTACTTCATTCTTTTTTATTTTATTTTATTTTTGTTTTTTTATTTCTATTATTATTTTTTATTGTGTGTGTGTGACTGGTAAGGGGATCATAACCCTTGGCTTGGTGTCGTCTGCACCACGCTCAGCCAGTGAGCGCACTGTCCATCCCTATATAGGAACTGAGCCTGCAGCCTTGGTGCTCCCAGCGCCACACTCTCCCAAGTGAGCCACGGGGTCGGCCCACTTCATTCTCTTTTATAGCTGAGTAGTATTCTGTTGTGGAGATATACCACATTTTCCATATCCATTCATCCGATGATGGACATTTGGGCTGGTTCCAACTCTTGGCGATTGTAAAGAATGCTGCAATGAACGTTGGGGAACAGGTATACCTTCAACTTCATAATTTCCATTCTTCTGGGTATATTCCCAGCAGCGGGATAGCTGGGTCGTATGGTAGATCTATCTGCAATTGTTTGAGGAACCTCCATACCATTTTCCATAGAGAATGCACCATTTTGCAGTCCCACCAACAATGTATGAGGGTTCCTTTTTCTCCTCAACCTCGCCAGCATTTATCGTTCAGAGTCTTTTGGATTTTAGCCATCCTAACTGGGTGAGATGGCATCTCAGTGTGGTTTTGATTTGCATTTCCCAGATGCTGAGTGATGTTGATCATTTTTTTGTGTGTCTGTTGGCCATTTGTATATCTTCCTTAGAGAAATGCCTACTTAGCTCTTGTAACCATTTTTTAATTGGGTTGCTTGTTTTTTTTCTTGTAAAGTTGTTTGAGTTCCTTGTATATTCTGGATATTAATCCTTTGTCGGATGTATATTTTGCAAATATTTTCTCACTCTGTTGGTTGTCTTTAAACTCTGTTAATTGTTTCTTTTGCTGTGCAGAAGCTTTTTAGTTTGATATAATCTCATTTGTTTATTTTTCCTATGGTTGCCTGTGCTTTTGGGGTCAAATTCATGATGTCTGTGTCCAGTCCTACTTCCTGAATTGTTTCTCCTATGTTTTCTTTAAGAAGTTTTATTGTTTCAGGGTGTATATTTAATTCTTTAGTTCATTTTGAGTTGATTTTAGTGTATGGTGAAAGGTATGGTTCTAGTTTCATTCTCCTGCATATGGATATCCAGTTATTCCAGCACCATTTGCTGAAGAGACGGTCTCTTCCCCAGTGAATAGGCTTGGTGCCTTTGTCAAAAATCAGATGGCTGTAGGTGTGTGGGTTGATTTCTGGATTCTCTGTTCTATTCCATTGATCACTGTGTCTGTTTTTATGCCAGTACCATATTGTTTTGGTTTGTGTTGTCCAGAAATTTATCCATTTCCTCCAGATTTTCAAATTTCTTGGTGTATAGTTGTTTATAATAGTCTCGAATGATTCCTTGTATTTCAGATGAATCAGTTGTAATATCACCTTTTTCATTTCTAATTTTTGTTACGTGAGTATTCTCCCTTCTTTTTTTTTTGTTAGCCATGCAAATGGTTTGTCAATTTTATTTATCTTTTCAAAAAACCAACTTTCTGATTCATTGATTTTTTTGTATTTTTTGGGGGTTTCAATTTCATTAAGTTCTGCTCTGATCTTAATGATTTCTTTCTGTCTGCTAAGTTTAGGTTTGGATTATTCTTGTTTTTCTAGTTCTTTAAGGTGAAGTGTTAGGTTGTTCACTTGCCATCTTTCCATTCTTCTGAGGTGAGCATTCAATGCGATAAATTTCCCCCTTAGTACTGCTTTTGCAGTATCCCACAGGTTTTAGTATGATGTATCATTATTTCCATTAGTTTCAATAAATTTTTTGATTTCCTGCTTGATTTCTTCTTGGACCCATATGTCATTAAGTAGAATGCTGTTTAATTTCCATGTGTTTGTATAGTTTCCAGAATTTCGTTTGTTATTAATTTCTAGTTTTAATCCATTGTGGTCTGGGAAAATACATGGGATAATTCCAATTTTTTTGAATTTGTTGAGACTTGATTTGTGACCTAATATGTGATCTATCCTGGAGAATGATCCATGTGCTGATGAGAAGAATGAATATTCTGAGGTTGTTGGATGGAATGTTCTGTAGATATCTGCCAAGTCCAATTGGTCTAGAGTATTGTTTAGATCTTGTGTTACTCTGCTGATTCTTTGCCTAGATGAGCTGTCTAATATTGACAGTGGGTGTTCAGGTCCCCTGATATTATGGTATTAGTGTCTATTTCCTTCTAGGTCTAATGGAGTTTGTTTTATAAATCTGGCTGCTCTGACATTGGGTGCATATATATTTATCATTCTTATGTCTTCTTGAAACATCAGTCCTTTTATCATTAAGTAGTGTCCCTCATTGTCTCTTTTTATGGTTTTTAGTTTAAAGTCTGTTTTATCAGATATAAGAATAGGTACTCCAGCTCATTTTTCTTTTCTGTTTGCATGGTACATCTTTTTCCATCCTTTCACTCTTAGTCTATGTGAGTCTTTATGGGTGAGGTGGGTATCTTGAAGGCAGCATATAGTTGGGTCCTCCTTTTTAATCCAGTCAGCCAGTCTGTGTCTTTTGATTGAGGAATTTAAGCTTTTTACATTAAGAGTTGTTCTTGAAAGGTGTTGATTTATTCTTAGCATTTTATTGATTATTGTTTGGTTGTCTTAGGTGTCTTTTGTTCCTTGCTTTCTGGTTTACTGTTTGTTTTCTGTATTTGTTGGTTCCTTGGCCAACACCGTAATTTTTAAAAGTAACACAAAGATGTGGGTTTGTTGCTAGATGAGTACAATTGCTAAAGGCAAATGGAAAGTGATTTTTTTTTTTATATTTATGGACTTTGTCATGTAACTTTAGATTTGATATTGTTATACTTGTTTTATGTCTTTAAATAAGCTAACATGTATGTATGTATTCTAGTTCTATTTTCCCAGCGTTATTTATGTGGATTCTGATTAAAACAAAATGAATAATAGTTTAACCTGGCAAGTAACAATTAGCAAGGAAATGTAAATAAGGAAATTACATCTGCTATTATTTATCATATTGTAAAATTTACTTAGTTCTTTAATTGTCAAATATTTATTAAGCATTTACTCTATGCCATGCATTGTTCTACAGCAGTTGACAGAGCAGATAAAACCTTTGCTGTCATGAAACATTCTAATGGGAAAGAAAGACAACATGTAAACAGATAAGGAAAATAATTTTAGATACTGTTAGTGTGATATAAATTTTTTCATGAATGTATGTACTTCTGTTATGTAATTCTGTGTGTTTCTGTGTATGTAATTCTATTAATCCTAATCTTACATTGATAGCAGTGTAATGGATCAGAAAGCTCCAAGTAGGTTTAAATCCTGATCCCAGGATGTATATATTCACAAATGTTGTTAATGACATTTTATGGTATTTAGGAGAACATATTTTATGCTTTTTTGGATAATTTTTAAAGTGTAGTGTGCCTTACACGTTACCTAACCCAACTTTGCCTGTTTGAGACACTTAAATTCACAGAAACTTTAGCAGACATTTCTGAGCAATGAAAACAATTACAGGGAAATCAACACTTTTTGTGAGAATTCACTACATTGTTAACATCAGAAGCTAACAAATGTCTGTAGGAAAGGAGTAAATTATAAGAAAAGTTTAATATAAATGAAGGATTCTACTATACTACTTTTAAATTAAGATTGAACACAATATTGTTTTTTTCTTTGGTGCTATAAACTAATTTTGTATCTTATAATGACTAAATACATAAATAATTTTCTGCTATGAATTAAGGTTTTAAATCAATTACATTAATGCTGTTAGTGAGTGTGTAGTAGCCTTATTGTCTCTCTGTAATCAAAGTTGTTCAATGTGAAATTCAGACCTTTTATTTTAAAGATGAAGTAATTGACTCAGAGAAGTTCTCTGATGTACACAAATGAAAGCTGAAATTAAAAATATGTATTTAAATAGAGGTGAGTTTGTTGTTGATTAAAATCATTATATTTTAATATTTAAATGCCAATTATTCTCATCTTTAATGGTTTAATGTCATTTTGGGGCCTGCACATATGAAAAATTGACAAAAAGAAAAATTATCTTGTGAATAGACTTTTAAAACATAGATTCTCAAAGTTATTACTATTTTTATTTTTATTTTATTTTTTAAATTTTATTTTGTCGATATACATTGTGGTTGATTATTGTTGCCCCTTACCCAAAACCTCCCTCCTTCCTCCCCTCCTCCCTCCCCCACAACAATGTCCTTTCTGTTTGCTTGTTGTATCAACTTCAAGTAATTGTGGTTGTTATATCTTCTTCTCCCCCCACCCCCGGGTTTTTTTTTTTTTCTGTGTGTGTGTGTGTGTGTGTGTGTGTGTGAATGTATATATTAATCTTTAGCTCCCACCAATAAGTAAGAACATGTGGTATTTCTCTTTCTGTGCCTGGCTCGTTTCACTTAATATAATTCTCTCAAGGTCCATCCATGTTGTTGCAAATGACAGTATTTCATTCGTTTTTATAGCTGAGTAGTATTCTGTTGTGTAGATGTACCACATTTTCTGTATCCACTCATCCGATGATGGACATTTGGGCTGATTCCAACTCTTGGCTATTGTAAAGAGTGCTGTGATGAACATTGGGGAAGAGGTATACCTTCGACTTGATAACTTCCATTCCTCTGGGTATATACCCAACAGTGGGATAGCTGGGTCATATGGTAGATCTATCTGCAATTGTTTGAGGAACCTCCATACCATTTTCCATAGAGGCTGCACCATTTTGCAGTCCCACCAACAATGTATGAGGGTTCCTTTTTCTCTGCAACCTCGCCAGCATTTATCGTTCAGAGTCTTTTGGATTTTAGCCCTCCTAACTGGGGTTAGATGGCATCTCAGTGTGGTTTTGATTTGCATTTCCCGGATGCTGAGTGATGTTGAGCATTTTTTCATATGTCTGTTAGACATTTGTATATCTTCCGTAGAGAAATGCCTACTTAGCTCTTGTAACCATTTTTTAATTGGGTTGCTTGTTTTTTTCTTGTAAAGTTGTTTGTGTTCCTTATATATTCTGGATATTAATCCTTTGTCACATGTATATTTTGCAAATATTTTCTCACTCTGTTGGTTGTCTTTAAACTCTGTTAATTGTTTCTTTTTCTGTGACGAAGGTTTTTAGTTTGATATAATCCCATTTGTTTATTTTTCCTTTGGTTTCCCGTGCTTTTGGGGTCATATTCATGAAGTCTGTGTCCAGTCCTATTTCCTGAATTGCTTCTCCTATGTTTTCTTTCAGAAGTTTTATTGTTTCAGGGTGTATATTTAAATACTTAATCCATTTTGAGTTGATTTTGGTATATGGTGAGAGGTATGGGTCTAGTTTCATTCTCCTGCATATTGATATCCAGTTATCCCAACACCATTTGCTGAAGAGGCAGTCCCTTCCCCAGTGAATAGGCTTGGTGCCTTTGTCAAAGATCAGCTGGCAGTAAGTGTGTGGGTTGATTTCTGGATTCTCTATTCTATTCCATTGGTCAGTGTGTCTGTTTTTATGCCAGTACCATACTGTTTTGGTTATTATAGCTTTGTAGTATAGCTTAAAGTCAGGTAGTGTTATACCTCCAGCTATATTTTTTTTGCTCTGCATTGCTTTGGCTACGTGTGGTCTTTTATTATTCCATATAAATGTCTGGATTCTTCTTTCCATTTTGGAGAAAAATGTCTTTGGAATTTTATGGGGATTGCATTGAATTTGTATATCCCTTTGGGTACTATGGACATTTTCACTCTGTTGATTCTTCCAATCCAAGAGCATGGGATATCTTTCCATCTTCTTGTATCCTCTCTAATTTCCCTCAGCAGTGGTTTGTAGTTCTCATTATAGAGATTTTTCACTTCTTGGTTAACTCAATTCCTACGTATTTTATTTTTTTGGTGGCTATTGTAAATGGGCAGGCTTTCTTGATTTCTCGTTCTGCATGTTCACTATTGGAGAAAAGAAATGCTACTGATTTTTGTGTGTTGATTTTGTATCCTGCTACTGTGCTGAAATCATTTATCAATTCCAAGAGGTTTTTGTAGAGGGTTTAGGCTGTTCAATATGCAGGATCATGTCATCTGCAAACAGAGACAGTTTGACTTCATCTTTTCCAATCTGGATGCCCTTTATTTCCTTCTCTTCTCTGATTGCTCTGGCTAGTACTTCCAACACTGTGTTGAATAGGAATGGTGAGAGTGGGTATCCTTGTCTAGTTCCTGTTCTTAAAGGAAAAGCTTTCAGCTTTTCCCCATTCAGGATGATATTGGCAGTGTGTTTGTCATATATGGCTTTAATTATGTTGAGATACTTTCCCTCTGTACTTAACTTATAGAGGGTCTTTATTATGAATGAGTGCTGAATTTTATCAAATGCTTTTTCAGCATCTATAGAGATGATCATATGGTCATTGTGTTTGACTTTATTAATTTGGTGTATCACATTTATTGATTTGCGTATTTTGAACCAACCTTGCATCCTGGGATGAATCCCACTTGATCGTGGTGAATAATTTTATGTATGTGTTGCTGTATTCTGTTTGCTAGTATTTTAGTGAAGATTTTTGCATCTATATTCATCAAGGATATCAGCCTGTAATTTTCTTTTTTGGTTATATCTTTACCTGGTTTTGGTATCAGGATGATGTTTGCTTCATAAAATGAGTTTGGGAGATTTGCGTCTGTTTCAATCTTTTGGAATAGTTTGTAAAGAATCAGTGTCAATTCCTCTTTGAATGTTTGGTAAAATTCTGCTGTGAATCCATCTGGTCCTGGGCTTTTCTTTGTTGGGAGCCTTCTGATAACATCTTCAATTTCCTTTATTGTTATTGGTCTGTACAAATTTTCTACGTCTTCATGGTTCAGTTTTGGGAGCTTGTGTGTGTCCAGAAATTTATCCATTTCCTCCAGATTTTCAAATTTGTTGGCGTATAGTTGTTTATACTAGTCTCGAATGACTTTTGTATTTCAGATGAATCAGTTGTAATATCGCCTTTTTCATTTCTAATTTTTGTTATTTGAATCTTCTCTCTTCATTTTTTATTAGCCATGCTAATGGTTTGTCAATTTTATTTATCTTTTCAAACTTTTTGATTCATTGATTTTTTGTATTGTTTTTTGGGTTTCAATTTCATTAAGTTCTGCTCTGATCTTAATGATTTCTTTCTGTCTGCTAACTTTAGGTTTGGATTGTTCTTATTATTCTAGTTCTTTAATGTGAAATGTTAGGTTGTTCACTTGCCATCTTTCCATTCTTCTGAGGTGAGCATTTAATGCAATAAATTGCCCCTTAATACTGCTTTGGCAGTATCCCACAGGTTTTGGTATGATGTATCATTATTTCCATTAGTTTCAATAAATTTTTTGATTTCCTGCTTGATTTCTTCTTGGACCCATATGTCACTAAGTAGAATGCTGTTTAATTTCCATGTGTTTGTATAGTTTCTAGAGTTTCATTTGTTATTAATTTCTAGTTTTAATCCATTGTGGTCTGGGAAAATACATGGGATAATTCCAATTTTTTTGAATTTGTTGAGACTTGATTTGTGACCTAATATGTGATCTATCCTGGAGAATGATCCATGTGCTGATGAGAAGAATGAATATTCTGAGGTTGTTGGATGGAATGTTCGGTAGATATCTGCCAAGTCCAATTGATGTAGAGTATTGTTTAGATCTTGTGTTTCTCTACTGATTCTTTGCCTAGATGATCTGTCTAATATTGACAGTGGGTGTTCAGGCCCCCTGATATTATGGCATTAGTGTCTATTTCCTTCTTTAGTTCTGATAGAGTTTGTTTTATAAATCTGGCTGCTCCGACATTGGGTGCGTACATATTTATCATTCTTATGTCTTCTTGAAACATCAGTCCTTTTATCATTAAGTAGTGTCCCTCATTGTCTCTTTTTATGGTTTTTAGTTTAAAGTCTATTTTATCAGATATAAGAATAGGTACTCCAGCTCATTTTTCTTTTCTGTTTGCATGGTTCATCTTTTTCCATCCTTTCACTCTTAGTCTATGTGAGTCTTTATGGGTGAGGTGGGTCTCTTGAAGGTAGCATATAGTTGGGTCCTCCTTTTTAATCCAGTCAGCCAGTCTGTGTGTTTTGATTGGAGAATTTAAGCCTTTTACATTAAGAGTTGTTCTTGAAAGGTGTTGATTTATTCCTAGCATTTTGTTGGTCGTTTGGTTGTCTTAGGTGTCTTTTGTTCCTTGCTTTCTGATTTACTGTTCGGTTTCTGTGTTTGTTGGTTCCTTAGGTTGTTGATAGCATTTTTGTTTGTTTCTTTTCTCTTCCTGAATGCCATTTTTATTATACTAGTGGGTTTTGATTTTTCTTGGACTTTTATGGCAGTGGTAGTTATTTTTCAGGAACCAAACCCAGTACTCCCTTGAGGATTTCTTGTAAGGGTGGTCGTGTGGTAGTGAAATCCCGCAGTTTTTGTTTGTCTGAGAAATATACTATTTGCCCCTCATTTCGGAAGGATAGCCTTGCAGGGTAGAGTATTCTTGGCTGGCAATCTTTGTCTTTCAGTATTTTGAATATTTCATCCCATTCCTTTCTAGCTTTTAGGGTTTGTGATGAAAAGTCTGATGTTAGCCTGATTGGGGCCCCCGTATACGTGATTTGATGCTTCTCTCTTGCAGCTTTTAAGATTCTCTCTTTGTCTCTGAGTTTGGCCAATTTGACTATAACATGTCTTGGAGAAGGCCTGTTTGGGTTGAATACGTTTGGAGATTGTTGAGATTCCTGGATCTGAAGATCTGTGATTTTTCGTATACCTGGGAAGTTTTCTGCTACTAATTTGTTGAATATGTTTTCAGTGCATTCTACATTTTCCTCCCCTTCTGGAATACCCATGACTCGGATATTTGAGTGCTTAAGGTTGTCTGATATCTCTCTCAGATTTTCTTCAATGTCTTTGATTCTTTTTCCTTTTTCTTTTTTGTCTGCTTGTGTTATTTCAAACAGCCCATCTTCAAGTTCAGAAGTTCTCTCTTCAACTTCGACAAGCCCGCTGGTTAAACTCTCTGTTGTGTTTTTTATTTCATTGCATAAGTTCTTCAGTTCAGCAAGTTCTGCTACATTTTTTTTTTCAGGACATTGATTTCCTTGTACATTTCCTCTTTCAGGTCCTGTATACTTTTCCTTGTTTCACCATGATGTCTAGCTGAGTTTTCTTGTATCTCATTTAGTTTCCTTAGAATTATCACTCGAAATTCCTTGTCAGTCATTTCAAGGGCTTCTTGTTCTATAGGATCTAGAGTTTGAGATTTATTAACTTATGGTGGTGTACTTTCTTGATTTTTTGTATTTCTGTTATCTTTTTTTTTGATGTTTATTTATTGTGGCAGGGGATTTCACAGTCCACCAGTTTGACACTATTGACTGACTAAGATGTTGCTGTGGTTGCCAAGCTGGTATGGCTACCTCCATGACTACTCAGTTGGCCTCTAGTGCCTTGTGTGTGTGGTTGCCTCAGATCTTGGGCCTCTCTGGGGAGCCACCTCTCTGGTCAGCTTGGATTCTGCTGTGCTGCTGGATTACGGGGCTGTACCTCAGGGTGTGTGGTCTCTGCTGAGCTTCCACTTCCCGTGCAGGACTTCTCCCTGTTCCGTGCGCTCTGGCTTGGGCTGTTGGATCATGCAGTGGCGACCCCACAGGGTGTGTGGTTTCTGTCGAGTCTCCGCCTCCCTAGCTGGACGTCTCCCTGCTCTGTGCGCACTGGGCTGGGCTGTGACGTGTTTTCTGGGACCCTCGTCTATTAGCTGCACCTTCAAGACCCTGCTCGGCCCTGCCTCGACCAGGAAGTCTACCAGGTTTCTGCTAGGCGCAGATGACCGGTTGCTCTGGGTGCCTTTGTAGCACTGTCTAGATCTTTCTTGGGACTTATCACCTTCCTCCTGGTATGCAGTTATTCGTGTAATTGTCTTATTTCCCACACTAGAGCGTGAGCTCCTTGGGGTAGGAGCCCGCAGCACACAGTTCACGTTTGAATTTCCCTGGCATGGACCGAGTCTGGTGCCCACCTGCAGTCAGCTCTCCGGCAGCTTCAAGTGAACTTGGGAATTCCCTGACCACACTATTCCTAACCAGAAATCGGTTAGGCGTTTTTCCAAACTGGTGGCCGCAGAGATGGTATCTGCCTCCCGGTAACAGGAAGTTTACCCGGGCCGGAGCCCAGGGTGCGGTGGAGTGACAGTCGGCCCAGCCCGTGCTTCCTTGCCCTCTCGATGCTGGCCGGGGATGCCCCATGCCACCAGCCCCACCAGAGAGCCATCAAGGGTGTGGGAGGGGAGGCCGGCCTGCAGGCCCTGGGAAGCCCTGTGCTGGGGCAAGCAAGTGGGAAGGCTCAGTGAGGAGCTGAGCCAGGCGAGGAGGACAGGCTTGGCGGAGCTGGGCCAGAGCCGCCACCACCTGAGAAAGTAGAGGTAGCCCTGGGCCGTTGAGTGGCTCGGTGGGGCAGGTGGAAGCCGGACGGGCGTCTGCCCCCCCCCCCCCCAGCAGGGCCGGACCGGGGGTTACTCAGGGGCTGTGCCGGGTCGGGCAGCTCCCTCTGTGCCTCTGCGTCGTGGCTGTCCCCGTTCTCGGCCGCTGCCGCCTCGGGCTGCTCACTCAGTCTCGCGGCGTGGCTTGGGCGCTCCCAGAAATCTTCTTTTATGCCGGCCTAAAACCTCAAATCCTGAATAGGGCAGCTGGCCTCCTTCAGCACAGCCCTGGCCTCCGGGATCCTGGCAGCGTCAATAGAAGCCCCAGCGCGGTGTTCCCTGTTTAGAGACTTGCTTTTGCAGCTAAGAAACAATTCTTTTCCTTCTCCATACAAGCTGTTGCTTGTAAACGAGGCAGCCTCTCCTGCCAAGGGCAAAGTGGCGGTCAGCCCCCACAACCGGCCACCGGCAGCGGTCCTCCCTTAAGAGACGGTGAGAGGAAGGTCCACAAGTTTCCCGGCTGCCTAAGGCCTGGTGGCCGCCTTTTACACCTCAGCTACTCCGCGCCCACCACTGCAGCCCCTGCCATCTTAGGATCTCGAAATATTACAAAACTTTTAACTTTAGTCATTTTTGGGTGATAGGGACTATGTTTTATTTTCTTCTTTATATGTTTCTGTGTTGCATATTTCTAACAACACGCGGCAGCTGCTTGGCCCTCCAGTGGTCCCGGCTCCCGTCGCAGCCCTGGACATGGCAGCTGCCACTCGCCCTCAAAGTTATTTCTAATGGGTTTATCTTTTATGCTAAGACTATTGAATATTTAATTGCTGTCACAAATAATCTTTCCCCACAATAGGTATTGTCTTCTGAAAATTCTAAAGCAGTGTCAGACATTGAGAGAAGCTCTTGTTGCAGCAGGGAAAGAGGTTATATGGCATGGGCGTACAAAGGATGAACCAGCTCATTACTGTAAATTTTGTGAGGTAAGTAACTGTTATTAACAGTTGTTTTGCTTTGGACTCTGTAGATTTTTTTTTCTTTTTTTAATTATAAGTTCATCTGTATTTTAATGTGATGCTTTTTACTGAAGTTGACTGTGATAGCTATTATGTAAAATTCTTATCTGATGATAAAATAGTTTACTAACTGTATATCTTAACCTAGAAGTATCTGCTACAGAAGTGTCTAGGTGGTAGATACTTACCAGATGATAATCATCTCAGAGTTTAGATAAAGAGGTGCCAAACAAACTGGATTTAGTTTAGTATAGGTCCAGGCCGGATTACGATTAACTTCTTTCTACTTCGTTTCATAATATATTTATCAGTTTTCCTTGCGTCTAAGCCTTCTAAGAGGTATAAAAATAAAGATTTGGTATCTGCTCTAGAGGAGCTTACCTTGTACTTGGAGAAGACAAATGTATAAAGAACTATTTGTGATGCACATATGACTGATGGTAAGGCTGAGCATATATATAAACTGTTATAGAAACAATAAGAAAAAATAATTTTTCTCAAGAAAAATCTTTCATTTATACCTATAGTATTTGAGTCTGTCTTTGAAAAGTGTGTTTGATTTTAACAGGCAGAAATTGCTACAATTGGAGGTTTATAGAACATCATTAGGCTTTAAGAACATTGTAGAAGTGGGGAAAGGAGTAGTGTACTCAATAAAATGTAAGTAGAACAATGTGGCTGGGAAACAGATTGTAAATTCTTAGAAGTCTGTCACCGTAGGCTGTGTGTAACTTGCAAATCATCTTGATTGGTTTTTAAGGAAATTAATATATGTTCTGAAGTAATTGAAGCCATTAAAAGTTTTGAGAAGGCAGCTAACTTAAGTGTTTTTGAGAGACATGTTTGATAATTGGAGGGGGTAGAGAGAGAAAGCAACCAGATTAGGTTTGAAGCTGCTGGAATCATCTCAAGAGTTGTTAATTAAGGGCCTAAACTAGAACCTGGCCTTAAGAATATAAAAGAAAGGGAGAAGTTCAAAAGTTTTTAAAAGTGAGATCAAGTCTAGTTGGTCAAGTGGTGATGACAAGTTGGAGTATCCCCAATTTTTTAACTCAGGTTATTAGAACATTGTTGGTTTATTGATAATAAAGGAAAACTGTATGTACTCTGGTCATAACACAGCTTTTCAAACATGATGAGATAATGAGTTTATTTAATCATTAAAGAAATCAAGCACAAAACAGAGGACCACTTCACTGAGAAATTAAAGATTCAATCTAAACCTTGAAATTCTGTAATTCTGAGATAACTGATTAAATTTGTTGGCTATTTTAATATTGTATAAACTCACCAAAGTATATTATTATGAGATCAAAGAGATTCTGGCTCGTTGGTGTACTTCAGAAAAGTGAATGTAAATCTTTCTAGTGTTTGGAAACAACTTTTATATTCCGCAATATTATCAGTAGTCCTGGCTGAACCTTTACAACTCATCAGTCTTTCTGAATAAAATGTAGTTATTGTCTGTTGTTATGTAGAAGAATACACTTCTCTTTGAACTTACTTTCCTTAATGTACGAGACTTAGAACTGAACACGTTTTGTTACTGATCTCTCAGTTTCCTGATCTTGAAAAAAATCAGATTATATTCATTTAGGTTTTTTGTTGCTGCTGTTTTAGCTTTGGTTAAATATTAAACACTATGACATGTTCTGGAGATCCAAAAAAATGAATAAAATATAGTCAATGAATAAAATATAGACTGAGACTACAAAGAAGACAAACATTCCAACACAGAATACTAAGCAAATGATGATTACTTCTATGTGACTGTACACTGGTGTCTTGGGTAAGATAGTAAAAATATGCTGACCTTTATCAAACTTTGACTTAAGCCTTAGCTAATAGTTGTAATGAGTTTTTAATTACCATAAAGTCATTCTCTAATATATAACACTGCCCTTGTCTTTAGGTGTTCTATAAAATAAACCTGGTCTCTCAAACATACAAACATGGTTTGTTTTTAAGTAATTGCATTTAACCAAAAATCACTGTCCACTATTTTAGGTATAGTACAATTCCATGGTTATACTCAAGTGATATGGTAAATCAGCTGTCTCTATTCATTGCTTTTTCTCTTGTATGAAATAGGTGGAGGTTTTTAATTTGCTTTTTGTCACTAATGAAAGCAATTCCCAAAAAACCTACATAGTACATTGCCAAGATTGTGCACGAAAAACAGGTGGAAATCTGGAAAATTTTGTGGTGCTCGAACAGTACAAAATGGAGGACCTGATGCAAGTCTATGACCAGTTTACATTAGTAAGTGAATTCAACATGTGAGTACATAGTTAGCTGTTTTGTGAAGTAGCAGTATTCATTTTTGGTACCTGATAAACATTTTCCATTGGCTCAGTAGATATAGCATAAGGAAAAATATTCATATTCTCCCTCATTCTTTGAAGCAGTCTAAATGAAGTTGTTATATATAGTTATGCATTGCTTAATGACAGGATTATGTTCTAAGAACTACATTGTTAGGTGATTTCACTGTTAAGCAGTCATAGAGTACATTTACACAAACCTAGATGGTTTGTTTAGCCTACTGTACTCTTAGTCTATGTGGTGGAGTCATTATATTATGGGACCACTGTCATATATGTAGTCCATCATTGACTGAAATGTTATGTGGTGTGTCACTGTGTATCCATTTTTTCTCATAAAGAAAATGTCCTAAATAGTAGTCATAGTACTTATATTTTAAAATCTTTGCTTTTAGAATATTATCATATTCTTATCATATCCTTATGATGATCAGTTATTTAATTCTTCTATAGTAATCATCCAAAAGAATTAAGTGTGTTTTAAAAATATACTTGTGTTATCAGAGCTAATTGTATTTATTTAAAATACAGTACTTCCTAAACATCTTAACTTTATGGAAATATTTAATGGTGCTTACTAGATGGTCTGATATGTAAGACTCATTAGTTTTTACTTTCTTGCTTTCAATGGTTTCATGAATGGAAACATGGACAATAATCCATGAGTTGTTAATATTGTTCCAGGGTCTTTTGTTCCAATATTTGAAATTTACTTTCTAATATTTGTTATTGAATGGTCCATAGTATTGCTTGAAGAAGAAAAAACTAAGATGGAATATGTAAAATATGTAATGTAACTCAGGCATTTACGAACCAATTACTAGGAAAATTTTAATTGAATATTCCAGAAGTTTTAACTAAATGATGAAACAGAAAAATGGAGGTAATGGTACAGAGAAAATAAGAGCTTCTCACTTGGTAGGCTAAGATTTGGTATTTCTTTCCTACTCACTTTATAAACAGAGGCTGTGTGTTGTTGTACCCATGAGCTAGAGAATACTCTTAAGAATTTATATGACAAAACAATTAACATACCTAATTTTTATTTTTTAGGCACCTTCATTATCATCCTCCTCATCTTGATATTGTTCCATGAACATTAAATGAGACCTTTTCTGATCTTCAGGAAATTTGTACACCATTGGTTTTGTTCTTGTCTCCTAAAACTGCTGACTAAAAGCTGTGTCTATGCAACCTTTTAGTAATAGTGTTAAAAACTGGACAGGGAGAGCACTGCCTCTGTTCCAAGACTCATAAAACTGATTCAGCTATAATTCAGAAAAATAAAAATAGTCATGTTTTGTGTATATCTGACATAGCTGTCAGTGTTCCACAGAGTACTGACTTGAAGACAAATTTTTTTATGTTTCTCTATTTCAGGGCTAATGAGTTAGTTTTCATCTGTATTTTCCCCATTCTGAATTTTCATGTGGGAAAAAATATTTCTTTGTAAGATATCTAACAATTTAAAATCTTTCTTTGATCAACTTTTTTTTTTTTAATGTGAAGAATTAGGGGAGAATATTTTCTACTGCTCTGTGTTTTTTCTGTATTGTTTTGAAGCCATGGAAATTAAACTTGTGGTTGCAAAATAAATCTTAAGAAAAAATATTAATTTCCAAGACATGAAGATAATGGATTACACATAGACAAAGAAAATAAACTTTAGATTTGTGATTTTTGTTTCTAATTTTGATGCAGATTTACTCTATTTATAAATACATATTTATTGCTTGAAAATATTGTGAATGGAATGTTGTTATTTTTTTCCAGACTTACCTGCCATTAAATACTAAGGAGTTCTGTATTTTAAACACTATTTCTATCACATTTTCCATGGGTAAATAAAACTGCCTACCATTGTACAGAAACTTTTATTAGAATTCATTAGTGTTTAGAGGGTTTTCTAGTGTTTGAGTTTTAAAAAGACTTTCTGTAAAGACCCGGGTTTTTTTTCCAAATCTAAATGATTATATGTACTTTATATGTGTGTGTACACACATGTGTATAATATATAGAAATCTCGATATAATTGTATAAAGATAAAACAATTTAACAGTTTTTGCATCTATGGTAGTTTTTAAGGTACCTACTGTAAAGTATTGCTTACAGAAGTATGCTTATTTTTAAGGTAAATGTCTTTCAGTCTGATTTATTAAGCTGCAATTACTGCAGTGATAGCCAATAAATAATTCCTGGCAAAATGTATTTTATAATAATGAAAAACAAATAGTGAATTTAAGATTTAGAGGGAACATTATTACATAGATTTGATAATCTTCTTTATCATTTGGAGTTTTTTATGGAAAAGAGATTCAAAATGGTAATGTCTGTTTTAGAGAACGAATATATTAAGTAATTTATTTTTTTAAGTTAGATACTTTTGAAATTCCATGCGTTCGTGCTTTGTATAATTTGGTTTGGGGGAAGGATATTAAAATTCTGTATCACTAGTAAATTTTCACAGCTTCTATGTAAACATTTATTTCATATGAACAACTTACTTTTAATTAACAGTATTATCTCATTTTACAGTAATACCTGGCTTTTCTACCTCTTGTTTCTTCTACCTTTATTCTCCTCTTTAGTACATTGTTCTGTCTAAGAATTTTCCAGGCAACTTTAAGTGAAGTATCATAGAATGCTATAAATGAAATTATGTAAATGTCTATAGAATTTATAATCCCATCTGGTGAAATGCTTTATGACATTTATGAAGTTCCTTTTTCAAATGATTCTGGAGTATTTTGGCTTCTAGAAAGAGTTAAAAACAAAAGGCATAAAAATATTTTATTAAATTAGGTAATAATTTTTCCAAGTATTGAAATCTATTAACAGTAATCATCACCTATATAATTTCAGAAGGAAATAATTTACAGTTTTTGGTTAAGGAAGAATAATACTAACTGCTTCTAGATATTTTAATTGCTAATGTTTTGATGATTTTTCTTGTTAATCCTCCTATTGAAAGATCATTGACAGTAAAGTCAAGACAACTTTTTTTTCCCTGAACAAAACTTAAGGAAACAAAGATTACAGAATACCAGAACAATACTGTAATTTTTCTTAACCAGTTTTGTTTTGTATTACTGATATATCTAATGTCTCAACTCTTCTTAAGATAATGTATTGACAAAACTAACATAAATTGCATTTACTGAATTTACCTAGACATAAAAATGATTTTTTTTTCTTACTAATACATATTTGGATTATATGTTAAGAACAATACTTTGCAGAAGGTTACAGTCTTTAAATGGGTAGACAGCAGGAAATGAAAATCAAACATATTACTAGGAGTATATATATTTAGATGAGTGAAATTCTCTAGTACTCTGACACATATCTTTTCACTAATTTAGCATCTTTTAAGAGTTGGATTTTGGGGTTTTAAAGGAAAAGGTTTTATTTTTTGTTCTTTTCACTGCTAGAGGTATAAAATTGTTAAGATAGGGTCTCCCAAGATCCTTTCTATTAAATGATTTGGTATCATAGCACACACATTATTTAGAAAAACACCCTAATCTACAAGTTGCATGACACATTTTGTTTTTTTCAAAATAAAGTAGGAATTCATCTACATTGTTTTTAATTTGTGAGCAATTAAATACTAACTTTCCTGAAGATTAATTTGCATTTCTGCCATAAATATGTAATTCAACTTGCTTAATCTAGTTCTTACAAAAAATCTCAGCTTCTGCAGTTTAATACAAAACCTAAATTGCTTTTCTGAGGTAGCATATTGCACACTAGGACCTTCACAGTACTACTAGTCGGTCAAATAAAGTTTATGATCATACAACTTGAATTAAATATAAATGAAGAGTCTATATCTCAGAAATATTTGAACCTTTTCTTTAGCCTTTATGTTACTGTGATATATATTTTAACTTATTCAGGACATTTTCTTTTGTTTTAGCTTCTCCTAAAAGCCAAATATGGGTAAGGTATGAACTCACCCCCTACCCTCTGTCCCCATGAGGATTTCACCATATTTCTAATATGGAAGATTGCTGGAAATATATCAGATAACAAGAAAAGTACTAACGAGTTTGCTTTCAAGGATGTCTTAAGTCATCTACCGTTCACACCTCACTGAACATGATTGCTTGGGAACTTCAAGTAGTTTAGGAAGACTAAGGCACTGGGAAAGTTAACAGACAACTGGAGAAGGGACCTGATGGCATAAAACCTTCTCTGTCATGTTAAGCTTTCAGACTGTCCTTGCAGTTAGTAATGGAACTATTGATTAGTTTTAAATAAAAGAATATCAAACACACTGCATTTGTTCTTTACACATATCCCAGGGGAATATTCCTGTGATAGCAGTCCAGGATAGAAATACTTAACATTTTTCCATGTATCTGTTTGCCATTTGTATATCTGCCTTTGAAAAATGACTGTTAAGCTCCTTTGCCATTTTTTAATTGGACTACTTGTTTTTTACTGTTAAATTGAGTTCCTTGTATATTCTATATATTAATCCCTTGTTAGATGCATAGTTTGTGAATATTTTCTCCCATTCTGTAGGTCGTCTTTTTGCTCTGTTAAGTATTTCTTTTGTTATGCAGAAGCCTTTAATTTTGTTATAATCCTATTTATTTTTCTTTTGTTGCCTGTGCTTTTGGGTCTTATGAATTTTATTGTTGTGAAGAAAGTAAAGGCACAGATTTAGGAAACATTTTGAGCAGTAAAGTCCATGGATCTCGTTAGTGGTCTTCCAGATGGAGAAAAGTGCTTTTAACACGATGATAAAATCCAGAAGGGATGGAGTTGGTTATAGTTTACCTGTAGAGCATCTAAGTGATTTCATTTAGGTAAGAACAGATATCAGCAGTTAATTCTAATACAGCCTTCCCTGCACTTACAGACATAGCCTCCTCAAACTCTTCTGAAGGCTTTCTCCCCATCCCCCAACCCCACTTGCCAAGGCATCAGCATCTGCCAGTTTTTGCTCCCACATCAAAAGTGTGAATTTCAATTCTACAAGTTCCCATCTATAAATGTCTAGATTATAAAAATCCAAGTTCTTTCCTTTCCTCCCAGAGCTCTAGATGTTGCTTCTCATATTGCTAAATCTGTTATGTGTAGTCGTCTTGCATTTTAAGTTACCTTAGTATCAATAATCTATATTATTTTCTTTCAGTTGAAATAACTGGTGTGTTTCCTGACTAAACCCTTACTGGTTCAATCGATTAACTCGTATGCATGTATGACTCCGTGAAGAATTCTTATTTCACGACAATCTGCTGCTAGTTTTGCCACTGCTTGCTATACTCATTTCTGTCATAGAAGTTACTGTGCTGAAATATAATGAATGTTTTTTCCTCAGTTGTCTATCCCAGGCACAAATGGTTATGAAATTTGTAGGTTCCAGTGCAAAATGAATAATGATGTTTTGTAAAACAAAAAACTTAAGAATTTCAAGACTGCAGCAGGAGAGCGATTAGTCCAAGTGTTCAAGCCTTGTAGTAGTCTTAACGCTCATGAAACTGACCCTGATTCCAGATCAATCTGTTCCTAATATCAGTGCACATCGGTATACCCTCAAGAACTGGCACTTAAGAAACTCTGAATGTTTCATGAAATAAATGAATGGGTGAGGAAAAATAAAGGAAAAGAAGTTATTGGGTAGCGTTCAAATGAGAGAACGTCAGTGACTGACATGAAACTGAAAGGTTCCAACTATAACTCGTAGCCTTAACACACAGAAAGCCCTTAAAAAGTATCGTGAAATGACATCGAGAATGTGCAGCTGAGAATGCAGAGAATGCTAGGTGAATAGGAAAAGGAAATGAACAGAAATAGGAAAAGGTTCGCTGAGTCCAAAACGCTTGTTATTATTCTATCTCGTCTAGTAAGGCCCCTCCCTTCCCAACCCTTTCGGAGCCCTCTTCCTCTCCGACCTATTTAAATGCCCTAGAACACTTGTAGGCGCCCGACTCCGCGCAGTAGCAGTAACTTCCTCTGAAACCAGTACTGCCCATTTCCAACAAGGGGGAGCTGTCGCCATGCAGTCTGTACCCCAATTTGGCACTTTTACTGTGTCCCCCTCGCCTTCCCATCCCTTAGAAGAAGCCTCGCGAGATTCTCTTTGAGAGTCTCCGGCAAAGCCATCTTTGTCTCTAGCGTGCGGCGGCGGTACCAAGGATCCTGGATAACTATTATTTGATTGCCAAGCTCTTGCTGAGACAGGAGCCCGGAAGTACTTGCTTCGCCTCGTGGGAAAGACATTGAAGGAAAGGGAGGGAGGAGTTCGGCCTTATCTCGCAGTACCTCTGGGCCCCTGCAGCAGTCACCTGAGGAAGAGGTGTGTGAAAGCTGCGCTGGCTGCTTTTCAGCTAAAGGCGGTGGTGGTGGAGAGCAGAGGACGCTGAGTGAGTGGCGGCAGTACGGTCTCAAACTTTCGAGGGCTGGAGCGCGTGGAGCGGCCCCACTTTCGTCACGGTGACCAGGTGGTGGGTGGGTGACTTCGGGACTGCTGGTGTTCGTGGTGCTCGGTTAGGCTTGCGGCTGCGGAACATACCAGTGGGTGTGGCAGACACCAGAAACTACAAAATTGCTAGGCCTGGCACTTTCGCGCCTGCCTGGGACATCCCGGCAGGCCAAGGGTAGAGAGAGAGAGAGGGAGGGAGGGAGGGAGGGAGGGGGAGAGAGAGTGAGAGAGAGAGAGAGAGAGAGAGAGAGAGAGAGAGAGAGAGAGAGAGAGTAGAGTGTGTGTGTGTGTGTGTGTGTGTGTAGTGTGTGTGTGTGTGTGTGTGTGTGTGTGTGTGTGTGTGTGTAGAGTGGCCGGCTGGGGGAGGGTAGAGAGAGAGAAGGAGTATGTCTGTATTTGTGTATAGGGTGTGAGGCTGTGGGTGGGAGAGAGAAAGGGAGTATGTATGTATAGAGTGGCAGGATGCAGGGACATAGAAAGAGGGAGTGTGTATGTGTATAGGGTGACAGGACGGGGAGAGGGAGTGTGTGTGAAAATGTGTGTTTGTGTGTTAGTGTGTAGGGTGGCAGACCAAGGGGTGGAGCGAGAGAGAGGGAGTGTCTGTGTGTGTTTTATATAGGGTGGCAGGACGGGGGAGAGAGAGTGAGTGTGTGTGTTTGTGTGTGTATGTTTGTGTTTTTGTGTGAATGTATAAGGTGGCCGGCTGAGGGGGTGGGGAGTGTGTGTGTGTGTGTGTGTGTTTGTGTGTGTGCGGTGTCAGGCAGATGGCACAGATAGAGAGGGAGTGTGTGTTTGTGTATAAGTGTACAGGGTGGCAGGCCAAGGGGGGAGAGAGAGAGGGAGGGGGTGTGTGTGTGTGTGTGTGTGTGTAGGGTGGCAGGCCAAGGGGAGAGAGAGAGCGTGTATGCATAGGGTGGCAGTATGGGGTAAAGAGGCAGTGTGTGTGTGCGTGTATAGGTTGGCAGGCTTGGGTGAGAGAGACAGAGCAGGAAGTGTTTTGTGTTTGTCTGTGTGCGCACCTGTGTGTATGTATACCCGAGCAGAGTGTCGAGATGAAGAGGGAGACAGTGTGTGTGTAAGTGTATAGGGTGGCAGGCTGAGGAGGGACAGAAAGACTGGAGTGTGTATCTGGGTCTAGGGTGGCAGACCAAGGGGGCGACAGAAATAGGGGCTGTTGGTGTGTATTTGTGCCTGTGTGTGTGAGCGTGTGTGTAAAGGCTGACAGGCAGAGGTGGGGACACAGGAAGAGGTACTGTGTGTGTGTGAAAATTGGTTGGCAGGCCGAAGGGGCAGAGAGTGGGAGTGTGTCTCTGTGTATCGGGCTGCAGGTGAATGGAGGGGAGGCAGGGAGAGAGAAAGAGATAGTATATGTCTATATATGGTGGTGGGCAGTGAGAGATAGCAAGAAGTGTTTGTGTGTGTGTCCACCTGTGTGTGATTATAGGGTGGAAGACTGTGGAGTTGGGGTGGGGGGAGAGAGACTTTGGAAGGAGGAAGTGAAGCAGAAGGAGTTTTCCTTTGGGAGCTTCACTCCTTTGGGCATCAGCAAAAGGCAGATGTGGGGGTTGCCAGCGGCCTCTGGGTGTCATCTTGAGATTCACCTGCTTTAGTCAACGCAGGCAGCTGAGATCATTGGTGCAGGTCTCCTGCAACCCTTGCAGTCCTGGATTTCGAGAAACTTCTTCCCTCACCTTGATCCTCTGCCTTCCAGCATCTGTGTAAGCTGATTTCTTATGAAATCACTTCCATTCTGAAGACTTAGAATTGCTTGTGTGTTCCTGGTCAAACCCTGACTTTTCCACCTTCCTCAGACATGTCTGTCCTGTAGAGGTTGCCCACTGCTCTGAGGGAAAAGGAAAATTCCACAGAGAGGTGCCTTCAGATTATCTAGTTTCAGTAAACAAGGGTATTTCATCAAATCTAAGACCCCTTTGTTTGTAAGATGTGCAACTGTGTGATGAACCAGATAGAAAGGAAAATGCTGCCTGTTAATCTATCACTCACCATCAACTATAGCGTGCAAATCAATTTCATCGGTGTTAAACAGGTGAAAAAACAGGTGGCTTAAAGCATGTAAAATGCTCTTTCCAAAGCATAACAGGTGGTTTTAAATGGTTAATGTAAGGAAGTTCCAATAACCGAGGACTAGTAATGTTAAGTCCAAGGGAACAGTA
This sequence comes from Cynocephalus volans, assembly GCF_027409185.1. Lineage (NCBI taxonomy): Eukaryota > Metazoa > Chordata > Mammalia > Dermoptera > Cynocephalidae > Cynocephalus > Cynocephalus volans. Next base: position 3,562,927 of record NC_084479.1, read on the forward strand.
AGAAAGCAGCAGACCTCATCTAAGCTTTGCAACAACCATAGTACTGATTGAAACAAAAGCAATCTAATCAGATCTGCCCAAAATTCAAAATTACCAAGAAGACTTTGAAATATGAAATGATATCCACTGTCACAAGCAAAAAGCCTCACCATAAATGTACATTTTACTTTTGGGTGTCAGCTAATACTAGGATGAGGACATCACACGTAGCGAGATATTTAATTGTTTCCTTGCATCCAGCAAGGAGAAAAAAGAGGCAGTTGGAATAATTATACATTACCAGATTCTTAAGAGACATGTCATCCAAATGTTAAGCACAGAGCTTGTTTCGATCCTCATGAAAAGAACCCAACAGTAAAAGGGCATATATGAGACAAAACAGGAAAAGGTCAAGCCCAGGGGACATTAGATGTCACTAAAGGGTTATTATTCATTTGTAACAATGGTGCTACTGGTATTATAGTTTTATTTTGAATGGGAGATATCCTTTTCTCCTGCAAAAGCATACTAAAACTTTGCAGGTTAAGTGAGATGACATCTTGAATTGTTCTTACAGGACCAGGTGGAGGGGTCGGGGGGGAGGTGCAGATGAAATGGGATTGGAGTTATGCTGGTATTTGTGAAGGCCAATGAAGTATATGTGCGAGTTCATTACACAAATCCCTCTAATGTATTTTGGAAGTTTCCATAAAAAGAAATTGAAGAAAAGTATCCAGAATATGAAGACAAATCTCCGTATTATTTTTCACAGGTGTCTAAAGTCAAGGAACATTAAATCTACAGAGAATTTCAGTAAATTAATGGTAAATATTTAGACTTCTTCCTTGAGGTTGCTTAATACTACCCCCGAAGAGTTCAGCCGCCTACCGCTGTGAAACACCTATTCTTCATGGTATGGCCAAAAACAGGTAATGCGGTTGAAATAATAGATGTAAAAGTGAAACGGTAAATGTAAAATGTAAAAGCATAGAGGCCTTTCTCTGTCAGGAAAATACCCTTGGGAGGCATATAGAAAACACCGTGAGGAAGTGAAAGGACAAACACTGGGATAAATTGTATGTGGCAGGTCTGCCATTCTGTGGACTGAAAACACAGGTGTTTCTAAAACGCATCAGGTTAGGGCAGATCTTGAGGGGGGTTTTCTGGAAGAGAGATTGTCAGAAAGGGAAGGCTCTCCTCTCTTCACCACCACCCTCCACACCCTTCCTTGTGTAAAGGTGCCTGCTTCCTTCTCACCTGTTCACCTTGCCTTCTGGTGATTCCCTCCAAGTGCAAGGCCTAGCAGTTTCAAAGTTGTTCGTGCTCTCTCCAGTTGGTCATTCTAGTTATTATCTCTCAAAGTATATTTCCCTTCCAGGAAAGGGGACCTATTCCCTTTTTCCATTCTTTTTTCCACATTTGTAATCCTCTTACATATACCTATAAAAGACCCTCATAATTTCTATTTGCCAATATACCCCGTTCCCATGTTCACAAGTCTCTCCCTCCCTGGAGAGTCCACTTAAGTCAACATCGCCATAAATTTTGTCACTACCAGGTGGCTTCCATTTATCATAAGATGCCAGATTTCCCCTTGGTAGTTGATACACTTTGTAACAGCATGACACTTGCCTTAATGGTCCTAATCATCCTTTGACATATTGTTGGCTGTTGGCATCACGAAATTCTGACCATCTGTCCCACCTGTCCCGACATTTCCTCTTGTCAAAGTTCTACACATAAAGCATCTGCCAGGAAAGTGTACTTTTGGAGAAAACTTGAAGTTTTAGGGTATCCTAGGCTGCCGTTAGTTGCAGACACAACATCCATTATGTCCCAGATACACTAGTTGCTTACTTCTTCCTCACAATCCAAACCAGGTGTTCCTCTTCACTATGGTGATTGTGGGACCGAGACTCTTTCCATCCTGTGTGTCCATCATCTGCTAGTGCCTCGGGGTCCTTTCATTCCAGGTGGCAAGGGACACATCAGTGCTGTTCCCATTCCGTTGGCTGGAACTCAGTCACATGGCCATACTGCAGTGTAACGGTGGCCGGGGGTTGTGTGTGTACTCAAGAGGATGAGGAAATGGGTCTTTGGTAAATAGCTAGCAGTCTTGACCATACGCCACCTACCTAGTAGCAGAACATAAGTCATTGATGCCTCCTTTAAGGTTGTCAATTTCCTTGTGACACCCCACTTTCCCCATTGCACTCACATACTTGGCTTCCCTTAGCCTCCTTCCCTGCTTCATTTTCTCCATGTCACTTGAACTTGTGCTTGGTTTTATTGTTGGCAATCATGGACTCCTCCCTGCAAAGGGTATTGCATACTCTCCATGGCCATGGGACTTGCAGTTCCTCCCTGAAGGCACAATCTATTTCCCCATTGTTATGCTTCACCCAGAACCCTGCTTTGACCAATGGGACAGGAAGTGGACCTGAAGAATGCCACGTCTGTGTAGAAGCTATGTGGTGGCATAGATCTTCTCTCTCATTCATCTCTTTCTGCTATGAGAACAACAGGAGCGAAATAGTGACTGCTCCATCAGACTGGGTTCTGGGTCAATAAGGTACGTGGGGCTGGGCCAGACCTATCTTATCACCTCCTTCATATGACGTGAGGAAGAATAGATGTTTATGTTTGTAACTTACTGGGATTTGAGACTCCCTACCACGGCCAGAGGATACACGCGTTTACAGGTTCAATAATGACCAGCTGATGACCAATCGTGTTTCTTCTATATGTCCATGCACATCCCCAATTCCATGTGATTTTGAGGCAGATCAGACTTGTAATTTCATCTGTAAATATGTAACTATGTGTATATGAAAGATAAAGTTTTTAAATAGTAACCACACCATTATCACACTTTCAAACTTTCAGAGTTTAGTGGAACACCAAAGAATAAAAATGTTCAATGTTATAAAATCATAATTGTAGACAAAGATGATTTGTTTTATTCATCTTGGAAAAAGTACCAGGGTATTTTAAATTGGCACATAACTGATTATACATATTTGTGGGACGCAGAGTTGATGATGAGTATATGTGCACAGTATGTGATGATCAAATCAGGATAGTTGGCATATTCGTGCATTAATCAGTTTCTAACACCATTCTCTAATCACAGGAACTGGGAATCCTTAGAGAAATGGCTGGTTCTAGGACTGGGATGTGGAATACACAAGCTGAGCCTGCAGTGTCTTCTAGTATGAGAGGGTTGTGCTTAAAGAAAGCCCAGTGCGGGGAGGGGTGTAAAAGGGACACAGGAGATAACCCCAATGTCCCCAGTGTCTGAATGTGGAAGAACTGAGCTACAAAATGAATGAAGCAGTATTGGATTAGAACCCAAAGCATAAACTCAATGTCCATGAGTCCATGCCATCATCAATAAATGACTGAATAAATAAACAAATGAGGGAAAGCACACAAAGCTGTGCAGGTGATTCCAAATAATTTACGTACTTACTGTGCCCTCAAGGATCTGGAGCATATCTGCCCACTCCTTAAGGGTGGGCTGCCCATAATAATGTCCTTCCAATGAGCATGGAAAATGGGAAAAAGAGTACCTTTAGAGTGTAGAAACCTGAGAAACACTGTGTCAGCCAGGTGACCAAGGTCAGCATTGACAACGAGAAGTGTTGTTGATAGCACGGACCTTTACTATGATGTGATGAGGACACTCTGTGGTCTTCTTCCCCAAACCCGTAACTCTAATCTAATCATGAGAGGAACATCAGACAGATCCCAGTTGGGGGCACTCTGCAAAGTACTTGATCAGTACTCCTCAAAACGGACAAGGTCACCAGGAACAAGGGAAGCCTGAGAAACTGTTGAAGCCTGGAGGAACCCAAGGAGACATGATGACTTAGTGGAGTATGGGATCCTGGAACGGGAAAAGGACATTAGGTAAAAACTGAGGAAATCTGAATAGAGCCTGGGCCTTAGTTAATAGTTATGTATCAGCATTGACTCGCTAGCTGTGGCAAGGGTACCATAGTAGTGTAAGATACTAATAACGGGGGAAATTGGGTATGGGGAAAATGTGCACTCTCTCCACTATTTTAGGATCTTGTGAATCTAACGCTGTTCTAACATTAAAGCTTTATTTACACTTTAACAGTTCCTTGATATCATCAAACATTCATGTAGTATTCAAATATCTAATTATCGTACCCACTTAGTTTTCACAGTTTGATATCCTACTTCCTTTAATTGTCTGATACACCACTCTGCAATAGACTTATAATGCAGGACGTATAATTATAAATACCACAACCGCCACGTTAAAAATATCAAATACATGAAATGGATGTCATAATATTGTATATTTTCTTTCAGATATGTAAACTGTTTTCTATGTCTAAGAGATATAAGATTATTACAGGTATTTGACCATTCTGCGCTGGTGTGTGTGATGTCTTTAAAGCCTGCCCTGTATTTTTCACCCAGGAGACATGTGCCTTCAGACCTCCCCTCTTCAAGCGTCCGTTAGTGCATGAGCTGGTGGCTGGACTATTGCAAGGTCCAGGTCTAAGAGAACAATGTGGGTCTCACAATGTGGTCCCTGGACCAGCAGCACATGCCTTGCCCGGGTTCTTGCTAGACATGCAAATTCTCAGGCCCCACTCCAGAACTGCAGAATTGGAGAGTGGTAGGGAGCCCAGGAATCTGTGTTTCAATAAGCCCTCCAGGTGATTCTGCTTCACATGCCAGTTTGAGAACCACAGCTGGGGGTTAGAAGACATTTAAACATGCTTGGTCTTGGAAAGGAAGAAAATCCTGCCATTCTTGACAACCTGAATGAAGGTGGAGGACATTATGCTGAGGGAATAAGCCAGACACAGAAGGACGCCTACTACGTGATACCACTTCCATGAGTATGAGGAATGTAAAACAGACTCAGAGAAGCAGAGACTAGAAGAGTGCCCTGGAGCGCACGGGTGGGGAGGGAAGGAAAGCAGGGAGGGGTGATGCACACACCTCCTCCCTCCTCCAGTTGTTACTGCAATACTTAGGATAGCCTTTGGCTACTTTGACAGGGAGACCCCCAAAGCCCAGGAGCTTCCAACAGTGGGAAACTTATTTGTCTCTTGTGTCCCTGTTGGCAGTCTGAAGGTGCTCCACACAGAGCAGGGATCCATGCCCCTTCCTCTTGTTCTGCTTTCCTCAGCTTGTGGTTTCCAACTCGTGGCCCAACATAGTTGCTCCAACTCCTGCCATCACATCCACATCCCCACTCAGTCACTCCTAGCCTCTGAGGGGTCTTTTAATGAGGTGGCCACATACCCAGTGAAAAGATTCTTAATCTAAGAAGTGGAGAACTGAATTCGTGGACAAGCACCTTCTCCGTCACACTCCTATTTAATTATCGTGCAGCTACACGTGACGGTTGAAGCTTAAGTGACGGGATGAAATCTGTAAGGTAGAGAAAGTGGCGAGGACAAGGTTTATATGTGGATTTGTGATAGGAGAGGCTGTGGGGATATGTGGGGTAGTGAGAGCTAGAGAGGATGGGGGATTTCCCAGGAGATACAAGGAATTGATGATCTGTGGCCCTTTCGATGATATCGGAAAGTCCAGTAGGAGTTAGGATTTGTTTTCTAGTATTTTTGGTCATAGAACGTCTCTGTGAAAGTCTCACCAGGTTAACACTGGGCATAATTGGGAATTACAGAATTACAATGGGAAGAGCAACGTGACAGCGACTCTTTGGGGAATTTTGATCATCCAAGAGTGACTCTAGCGAGGTGTGAGTGGAGTACAGAAGGGATCACAGACACATCTAAATGACACTATCACGACTTTTCTCCAGCAGCGTGAGGATTTGGTAGGACAAGGAAAAAATGCAGCCTCAAGGGGGTGAAGTAAGTCTTTGGCCAGGGGCTACTTTTTTCTTTTTGGGTACTTGTGCCCTGCTCTTGATCCCAGTCAGGGCCGCGTGTCTGGGGTTTCTGGTGTGTAGATGGATGGCTTGGCTTCAGGCAGCAGGATCCCCAGTCTTTACAGAGACAAGAAGGCAGAGCAGCTGGCCCGAATGGAGGTGTTTAAAGGAGAACAGGCCCAGAGGGAGATTTAGAGGCAGAAGGATAGCTTTGTGGAGGGTGAAATTTGCTAGTGACAGCCTGGGGCTCAGTAAAAGGGTTGGAGAGCTTGATTTGCTCCTGGTGGAGCGGTGGGGATGGGGAGGCCAATAGAAATGGAGACCATTCAAAATAGACTTTGGGCCCCACAGGCAACGTCCAGTTGCAATTAGCCTCTCTTGGTGCTGGGATAAGTCGGGGGCTGAGGGGATGGTTTGGAGGCATCTCAAGCCAGGGTCTGAGCACAATAGGGTAACGAACGAGGCAGCGAAAAGTGGGGTCCCAGGCCTGGAAACCGAGGAGGCGAGTGTCTAGGCCAGGAGTGCCCCTTGGCTGAAGGTCAATACATGGACTCCTGTAACAATATATGTGTGTGTTACAAAATCTACATGAAGTCAGAAATTCAAGTAGGTGTTGTACAATGTTCTTCTGTGCACATGCACACGCAATGCACACACACACACACATTCTCGCACATGCATGTACATACACACACACACACACACACAGGTACACATGTCTCTGTTACGGAACCGTTAGCATCCAGGTTCACGTCCACTAGAACATAGCCTGAGGTGTCCTATCTTTACAAAGAAAACCCACGTTTCTCAAACATGTCCTTGGAGCCCAAATGACCCTCAGGGACCCAGGGGAGGCAGCAAAGCAGCGAGAATGCAGCGTCTTAGTCAAAGTGGGGGCTTCTCACCTTGGCCCTTCCTTCCCGAGCTGCGTCCAGAGTATCCACACTGGCGCCGACCCTGATGCCTGTGAACTCGGTCCTCCACACCCAGGGCTGCAGTAGTTTAATGGAGTGGATCAGAAGTGATCCGAGGACACTGCACATGGTAAGTAAGCCCTGCTCGGTGAAATGTCGTATTCCTCATATGTCTTGTGGGCACATCTGATTGCGATGCTGTAGGGTGCATATTAAATTGACTTCATCACATCCTCTGCTGGCTTCAGCTGCATGTCAACCAGGTTGATGACAAGAGGCTGTGCAGTTGGTGTGAGAATTCAATGTCACGATCCCTGGAGTGACCCGCGAGGTGCAGAGACCCTGGATCGCAGCCGGGCTGCCCGGGAGAGGCACCTGGAGCGTTTCCACCCCAGCGCCCCTGGCCGGGGACATGGGAGTCTCTGAGCAGGTGCTGGGCGTCAGGAGTCTTTACAGGTCCCTGGTGATCCCAGGCTGTGACCAGGGAGGAGCACCAGCCGTCGGGCAGGGAGACCAATGTCCCCTATGACCTGGTGGCCCCTGACCGCCGTGCTCCCAGCCGCCTGTCCTCCTCCAGCTGCCTAGGGGAACGCGCCTTTCCCGCCTTCCCCTCCATTGCACTCCAAGATCCCCTGCCACCTCTCCCCGCTCGGTTTCTCTCGTCCCCGGCATCACTGAGTCCGTCATTTCAGCTCCACACACTGCAGTGTACGGTGTCCTGCAGCTTTTATTCCAGCATGTATCGGAAGCCACGAAGTCGTAGGCCGGCGAGCCTCTGTCCCAGGCTGTGCTGTTACACGGTTTTCCATTCGTGAAGGCTGAGGAGGCTCCCTTCTGAACACTTGGACCCGGCAGCATTTTCAGTCTGGACCCTTCCCACGCAAGTGCTAAGATGCTCACAAACTCGCTTCCCACAGAGGACCAAGGTGGCTAGCCAGGTGCCCGTGTCATGGCCACTATGTCGGGAAGTTCCCTGTGGTAGTTGGAGGGTGGGAGGGGGTTGCAGCAGAGGCCTGTGTCCCCTCAATCCTAGATGTTTTCATTGCTTCTTTGATGTCCCTCTCTGATACCTTCTCTATGATGCTATTACCCATAATGTCCCATCAGGTCACCCCTCTCTATGATATGACCTAAGATATCCGTGTATGAAACACTTCTGTGTGATCCTACTGTCTATGATGTCCCTCTATGACACCCCTCTCTATGATGCTATTATCCATAATGCCCCTCTATGATTCCTCTCTCTCTCTGTTATCTATGATGCCCGTCTATGATACCCCGCTCCATGATGCTCTTATCTACGATTTCCCTGATTCCCGTTTTCATGACATTATGTATGATGTCCCTCTATACCACCCCTCTCTATGGTATTATCAATAATGTCCCTTTATGATACCCTCTGTATGATATCTATGATGTCTCTCTATGATTTCCCACTGTATGACATCACCTAAAAAGTCCCTCTATGAAACCCTTCCCTATGATGCCATTATCTATGATATCCCCTCTACGATACCCTTATGTATATTATATATGATATCCCTACTATGACACCCCTCTTTATGATAGTAGCTAAGACGTCACTCTACGAAACTCTTGACCCTACTGTCTAAAATGCCCCACTATGATTCGGCTCTCTGATATTATCTATAATGCCTCTCTATGATTTGGCTTTCTGTGATACTATATGTAATGCCCCGCTATGATATTATCTAGTAATGCTCCCCTATGATTCCTCTATATTATCTATAATGCCTCTCTATGATTTGGCTCTCTATGATGCTATCTATAATGCCTGGCTATGATTCGGCTCTCTATGATGTTACTCATAATGCCCCTCTATGATTCGGCTCTCAGATATTATCTACAATGCCCCACTATGATTCCGTTCTCCATGATATTACGTGTAAGGCGTGTCTATGATTCGGATATCTGATATTATCTATAATGCCCCTCTATGAATCGGCTCTCTATGATACTATCTGTAATGCCCCTCTATGATTCAGCTCTCTATGATACTATCTATAATGCCTGGCTATGATTCGGCTCTGTATGATTCGGCTCTCTATGATGTTACCTATAATGCCCCTCTATGATTCAGCTCTCTATGATGTTACCTATAATGCCCCTCTATGATTCGGCTCTCTATGATAATATGGGTAAGGCCCGTCTATGATTCGGCTCTCTATGATACTTTCTATAATGCCCCTCTATGATTCGGCTCTCAGATATTATCTATAATGCCTCTCTATGATTCCACTCTCTATGATATTATGTGTAAGGCCCGTCTGTGATTTGGCTCTCTTTGATATCAGGTACAACGCCCCTCTATGATTCGGCTCTTTATGATACTATCTGTAATGCCCCTCTATGATTCCGCTCTCTATGATGCTACCTATAATGCCCCTCAATGATTCGGCGTCCAGATATTATCTGTAAAGCCCCTCTATGATTCAGCTCTCTACTATATTGTGTGTAAGGGTTGTCTATGATTCGGTTCTATGAATATATCCATAGTGCCCGGCTATGATCAGCTTGCTTATATTATCTATAATGCCAGTCTATAACTCGACTCTCTATATTATCTATAATGCTCCTCTATGATTCCCTCTCTATGATTTTATCTATAATGCCCGGCTATGATTCCCTCGCTATGATTTTATCTATAATGCCCGTCTATGATTCAGCTCTCTATGACATCATGTGTAAGGACCCTTTATGATTCCGCCCTAGGGGAATATACTCCATCCGGGTGGAGGTTGCGCGGCCTGTGGGGGTCCAGCTCCCTGTGGGGTGAGGCGGTGCGGTCCGACGGGGGGATATGCTCTTGGGGATTGAGAGCGCGTCGGCCGCGGGGCTGAGGAAGTGGCGATCGGCTCCTGCTGGGTAACGGCGCGCGGCCAGCTGTGGGCACCTGCTCCATGCAGAGGGAGGGCTCTCGTCTGGGGAGCAGGGGATCCGCTCAGTGCGCTGGGAGGGCACGTGGCCTGCGGTGGGTACCGGCTCCGTACAGCGTGAGGACTCCAGACTTTGTTGGTGTCCGGTTGACGGGGTGGGGACTTGCTCCGCATCGGTGAGAGCGCGCAGCCCACGTGACAAGGACCTGCTCCTACGGGATGCACGATCCTGATTTTACGGGTGTCCTGGTGAGGTCCCGCGGTCCTCTGGGGGCGACATGCTCTTGAGGGGTGAGGGCACGCGGGCCGCGGGAGTGGGGAGGTGGCGATCTGTTCCTGCTGGTAGCGGTGGGTGGCCTGCTGTGGGCAACTAGGCCGTGAAAGGTGCGGGCTCGCGTCTCGCGTGTCGGGGCATCTACTCTGTGGGGTGGGAGGGCGCGCGGCTCACGGGCGTTCCTGCTCTGTGCGGGAACAGGGCTCTGGTCCCAATGCGGGGGACGTGGTCCTACCGGGAAGGGCTACAGACTTTAGTAGTGTCCCAGTGAGGGCACGCAGCCCATGGGTTTGTGACACCTCCTCCTGCGGAGTGGGTTGGCAGTCCGATCTGGGCCAGCTTCTTCCTGCGTGGTAAGGGCGCGCGGCCAGCGGTGGGACCTCCTCCGTGCGGGCTGAGGGTACGGGGCCACGGGGGGTGGGGGGAACTGCACCGTGCGTGGCGAGGACACACGTCCGTTTGGGGCACCTGCTCCGTGTGGCTTGAGGGCTCCAGACCTTATCGGTGACCAGTTTAGGGCGCTGGAACCGGGTTGGGTACTTACTCCTGCGGTGTGAGGGCACGCGATCCGAGGCGTGGGGGGAACTCGCTAATGTGCGGTGAGGGTCCATGGCCCGCCAAGGCACCTGCTCCGTGCAGCTTTTGGTTTCCAGACTTTATTGGTGCCCAGGTGAGTGCGCGAGACCGGCGGTGGTGACCTCCTCCGTGCTGGGTGTGGGTGCGGGACCAGCAGGGGGGCTTGCTCCGTGCAGGGTGAGGGCGCACGTTACGTCGGGGCACTTGATCCGTGCAGCTTTAGGGCTCCAGACTTCCCCGGTGTTCGGGTGAGACAGTGAGGACCTGCTCAGGTAGGGGTGACGGGGAGGGGCCCACGGGAATTCCTGTTCCGTGATGGTGATGGCTCAAGACCTATCGGTATCCAGGTGAGGCTAGTGGCCTTCGAGAGGACCTACATGCTCCATGCGGGATGAGGAATCCAGACCTTACCGGTGTCTGGGTCCGGGAGCCAGGCCCGCGGGGTACGTGCTCCATACGGGGTGAGGGCACGCGGACCGCGGGGACGGACCTGGTCCGTGAAGTGTGAGGGCTCCAAATCTTATACGGGTCCTGCTGAGGGTGCGCGGACCACGGTGCGGACCAGCGCCTTTCGGAGTGAGGTCTCCAGGCCTTACAGGTAGGTGTCCAGGTGAGGCGTGCGTCTCTACCGCCTAGGGACCTGCAAAGTGCAGAGGCAGGGTGTGCTTCCCGCGGTAGAGAATCATACTCCATTCGGAGGGAGGGCATAGGAACCCCCGGAGTCTTGTTCCCTGTGAAGTGAGATGATGCGACACTCGCGGGAACGTGGGCCAAGCGTACGGTGTGAGGGCTCACGGCCCTTGGCGTGACGTTCTCAGTGCGCCATGACGGTCAAAGGCCGGCGCGGGGAACTGCTGCGCCGTCTTGGTTGAGGGCATTCCACTGGAGCTAAAGGCGCGGGACCCGTGTTGGTGAGATCATGATACCCTGGCGGGGGCATGCTCCGTGCGTGCGGGGTGAGGGTGCGCGGCGGGTTTGGAGACCTGCTTACTGCGTTGGGGTACTAGAGACATTATCGGTGTCCCCTTGAGGCACGCGTCCCACCCTAGGGACCCGTTAATGGTAGAGTGAGGTCGCGCGTCCCGCAGTGGGGTATCATGCACCATTCGGCTGCAGGGCGCGCGGCAGGCGGGGGTCCTGCTCCCGGCAGGGTGAGGTCCCGCGGTCGGCTGGGGGCGACCTGCTCTTGAGCGGTGAGTGCTCGCGTCGCCCGCGGAGGTCCTGCTTGCTTTGGGTGAGGTCCCGCGGACGGCTGGAGGCGACGTGTTCTTCAGGAGTAAGGACGCGCGTCCCGCTGGGATCCTGCTCCCTGTGGGGTAAGGTCTCACGGTCTGTTGGGGACGACATGTTCTTAAATGGTGCAGGCGCTCGGCCCGCGGAGACGGACCTGGTCCGTGAAGTGTGAGGGCTGCAAATCTTATACATGTCCTGGTGAGGGCGCTCCGCCCACGGTGCGGAGCTGCGCCTTTCGGAGTGAGGTCTGTAGGCCTTACAGGTGTCCAGGTGAGGCGTGCATCCCACGGTAGGGACCCTGTAGAGGGAGGGCGCGCTTCCCGTGGTAGGCGAGCATACTCCATTCAGAAGGATGGCATATGGCCCGCGGGAGTCTTGTTTCTTGTGATGTAAGATCATGTGACACTCGCGGAAACGTGGGCCAAGCTTACGGGGATGAGGGCTCACGGCCCTTGGTGTGACGTTCTCAGCAAGCCGTAAGGGGAAACGGCCAGCGCGGGGAACTGCGCCGTCTGGGGTGAGGGCATTCCACTGGCTTCTGGGACCTGCTCCGTGAGGGCTAAAGGCGCAGGACCCGCGTTGGGACCTGCTCCTGCACCGTGAGGGCATGCGGTCCGAGGCACAGCGAGAGACTTGTTCCTGTGAGTTGAGGGCCCGTGGACCGCGGGGGTACTTCCTCGGTTCAGGGTGAGGGTGCGCGTTAAGCCGGGGTACATGTTCCGTGCGGATTGAGGTCTCTAGGTCTTGTAGGTGTCCGGGTGACAGTGCGCTTCCGGCGGGGGGTAACTGCTCAAGCGTGGTGAGGTCACGTTACTCTCGCGGGGACATGCTCCGTTCGTGCGGCGTGAGGGCACCCGGCTTTTTGGGGACCTGCTTAGTGCTTTTGAGGACCAGAGACTTTATGGGTGTTCCCTTGAGGAGTGCGTCCCGCCGTAGGGACCCGCTCAGTGTAGAGGGAGGTCGCGCGTCCCGCAGTTGGGGAATCATGCTCCATTCGGGTATAGGGCGCGTGGCCCGCTGGCATCCTGCTTTCTGTGGGGTGATGTCCCTCGGTCTGATGGGGACGACATGTTCTTAAAGGGTGAAGGCACTCGGCCCGCGGGGACGGACCTGGTCCGTGAAGTGTGAGGGCTCCAAATCTTATGCCTGTCCTGGTGAGGGCGCGCGGCCCACGGTGCGGACCTGCGCCTTTCGGAGTGAGGTCTCTAGACCTTACAGGTAGGTGTCCAGGTGAGGTGCGCGTCCCTACCGCGTAGGGACCTGCTCAGTGCAGAGGCAGGGCGTGCTTCCCGTGGTAGGCGAGCATACTCCATTTGGAGGGAGGGCATACGGCCCGCGGAAGTCTTGTTCCCTGTGAAGTGAGATGATGGACACTAGCAGGAACGTGGGCCCAGCGTAGGGTCTGAGGGCTCATGGCCGGTGGGTGACCTTCTCAGTGCCAGATAAGGGCAAATGGCCAGCGCGGGGCACTACGGCGTCTGTGGTGAAGGCATTCCCCTGGATTCTGGGATCTGCTCTGTGAGTGGTAATGGCGCGCGACCCACGTTGGCGACCTGATCCTGCGTGGTGAGGGCATGCGGTCTGAGGCATAGCGGGGGACTTTTTGCTGTGGGGTGAGGGACCGTGGACGGCGGGGGTATTTCCTGCGTGCTGGGTGAGGGCGCGCGTCACTCCGGTGTACATGCTTCGTGCAGATCGTGGTCTCTAGATCTTACAGGTGTCCAGGGGACTGTTCGCGGTCTGCAGGGCGGACCTGCTCCTGCGTGGTGAGGTCACGTGATCCACGCGGGGACATGCTCCGTGCGTCCGGGGTGAGGGCGTGCAGCTGGTTGGGAGACGTGCTTCGTGCTTTTGAAGACTACAGACTTTATCGGTGTCTGCTTGAAGTGCGCATTCCACGGTAGGGACCCGCTCAGTGTAGACTTCGGTTGCGCGTCCCGCGGTGTGGGATCATGCTCCATTCGGGTGCAGAGAACACGGCCCGCGTGGGTCCTGCTCCCTGTGGGGTGGGGGCCTGCGGTCCGCTGTCGGGGACCTGCTCTTGAGTGGTGTGGGCGCGCGGTCCGCGGGAGTGGGGAGGTGGTGATGTGCCCCTGCTGTGTGATGGCACGCGGCCCACTGTGGGTACGTGCTCCATGAAGAGCGGGGCTCGCGTGTCGCGGGGCACGGCATCAGCTTCGTGTGGTTGGAGGGCGCGCGGCCTTCGGGAGTTCCTGCTCTTTTTGGGATGAGGGCTCGGGTGCCAAGTCAGGGTGACCTGCTCCGTGTGGGGCGAGAGCTCCAAACCTTATCCGTGTCAGGGTGAGGGCGTACGCCTCGCAGAGGTCCTGCTCGGTGGTGCGTAGTGAGGACGCGCACCCCGCTGGGGGCCCTGCTTTGTGTGGGGTGAATGCTCCAGACTGTACTGGTGTCCCGGTTAGGGCTCTCAGTCGCGGGTTGGGCGGGACATCTGAGCACAGATAAAGGGGGTCATCCAGGAGTGCTTTTCTAGGGAATTCTGCAAATACGATGGTCAGTAAAATTCATGTCCCCAGGGACGTTGGTTTTAAAAAGTCAGTTTATGGTGTTTGTTTTTGTTTGCTTACTCGGGAAACTTCAGTGCAGTTAAGCAAAATGCAAAAAATGTATTGGATCTGTACTTAACCCACCAGGTGGTGTGTGCGTGTGTGTATTCTTTTCTGTTTTGCACCATATATTTTGTCGCGCGTGTTTTTAAACCTGAAACCTGAAATCCTTCCCCTGCCCCAGTTTTTCAGGTTTGGTTTTTACACCACAGGTGCGCAAGTTGCTGTCCAGGACCGAATCCGGCTTGCTGCTCATTTCCTATGGCCCATGGGTATACATCTTTAAATGTTTTTTAAAATCGAGAGAGGAATAGTATATGTTGCCATGTGACTGTCACATGACGTTTAATTGGCAGTGCCCATAAGTAAAGTTTATGAGAACGCAGCTATGCTGTGCGTTTGTGCGTTGTCTAGGGCTGCCTTGGCCCTGCAAATGCAAAGTTAAGTTCTGGTCAGACAAAGCTAGAAATATTTACTATCTGGCCCTCTACAGAACAAGTTTGCCAACATCTGCTTTAAATTATAGCATGGCACTTTTTACAGACATCTAAGCTAGATTTTGCCATTTTGTTTAACTTTTTATGTTGGAAAATTTCCAGCATGTGTAAATGTAGTAAATGATATATGAACGAATATAATAAATCCCCCTTACCCTTCATTCAGCTCATCTACACCCCCATCACCCTCCTCACTGGATTAATTTGAAGCAAATTCCAGAATTTTTATCATTTCATCCCTACAGATTCCAGTGTCTCTAGAAGACAAAGAGTCTTAAACATATATAACCTTAATATCATTATCACTTTAAAATGATTAAAACCAATTCTTTAATGTTATCAGTGTATGTTTAGTTGTATCATAAATGTTTTTGTTGTTTTTATTTTGTACAATAGATTTCTTTGAATCGGGGTCAAAATACTGTCCACACTGGCAATTGGGTGATAGGGGCTGACCATTTTGGAATTATGTATTTGCAGAATGTTTGTCCTTGAAGGCTGTTAGGTATTTGCTAACTGCCCTCCATACCCCACCTTGTGCAAGTTTCTGGGCACAGGGCTGTGTGTCTAGGGCCCAGCTGTTCTGTCCCCTTGCCCAGAGTGCCAAAAACGTGACTGAAGGTGCTCAAGAAACTTGACTTCAAATAAATGCTTTGCAACCTCAAGTTACTTTATCAGACTTGAGGAATAAGACAGGGAAGCAATATTTCCTTTTTATTAGGGGTAAAATCACTTGTGTGCAGGCTAATTCAATCAAAACTGCTTTTCTTCCTGATTCTGCTAAGTCGTTTTGGAAAAGCATCTTAATAGTAACTTAGTTTCTATAACTTGAATATCTGGAAGTAAAGTTGTACCCAGACATCTTTTGAGGGTTAGTGAAATATTACGCGTACCTCCTTTAGCCTTAGAAAGGGTAGTGGATAGTGTTGTGGGCAAATGAGGAGAAAGCAGAAGTCAGAAGAAGGCTGGTGACCTGTCCCCTTACAGAAAAATAAGAAATACGATGCCTACCTCATAGGGCTTTTATTGAGCTCAAAGGAGTGCTATGTGCCAAAAATTAGATACAGAAGAAAGGCATTATTTTTGTTAGCAGTGGCTTGATATGAGAAATAGTATTTCTTAGTGTTCCCAGTTCTCCTTTAGTAGTGTATTACATAGTGTGTGTTTAAACAAAGGGTATTGTATTACCTAATGAAAAAACCATAATATGTACCGTAAGTGTGTGCACTGTTTTAAGTAGCATTAGATATTTGGGTCTAATAGCAAGGGAAACTCACAAATAATAAATGTTAAAAGCAAATTATTGAGAGCTAATTTGTGAAAATCTTAAATGTATTTTTTTTTAAAAAGAATGAAGGATCTATATATTTAAACTTCCAAACTGTGCTTTTTGAATAATTCGTTTTTATATGAGGTATAACTAACATGGACATTAAAATTGCAGCTGAGAAGTACAGATTGCTATTCACAAAATCACTTTGCAATGCCAAGCAAACAATAAAAAAAAAAAAAAAAAATTAGGGACGAGATTGTAGCCAAAGATGGTTCAATTTGAAATCAGAGTGCCTGGGACTGCTTTGCTATCATAAGAGTTATTTTCTGAGTAACGCAGTCTTTTTTCTTTCTCTCTCTCTGCACACTTCAATATGTGTGGATTTTTCTTACTTCCATTCCCTTCTCTTCCCTTCCATTCTCTCCCCTCCCCTTCCCCTCTCTTCCTCCCTTCCTATCTATCATCTATCTCTATCTATCATGTTTATCTTCTATCTATCATATCTACCTAGCTTCCTCACTATCATATTTGTTAACTGTCTGTCTGTCTATCTATCTATCTATCTATCTATCTATCTATCTATCTATCTATCTATCTATCTATCTAATCTCTATCTGTCCATCTATGTATCTGTTATCGTTATCTGTACAAAGCAACAAAAGTCAGCTTTAGATTTGAATTAGGATCAGACACCAAGCATCATTTAATTCTCACGTAGGTATCATAATCAGGTCTTTGGTGTGGTTAGGACTCCCAGATTTCGTTGAGAACATCTCTGATGTGAACGGAACAGACATCTGGCCTGCCACTTTCTGCATGGGGAGTGCGGTAGGTGTGCCCGCCTTTGTTCCCCTCTCCTCCCTACCTGCGTTCTTGTCACACTGCTGTCCTCAAAGTGCAGCCCCAGCAGCCCCTGGGCATCTGCTAGAAATGCAAAGGCTCAGGCCATGCCCCAGACCTACTGATCAGGAACTCAAGCTTTAGCAAAGGAAAAGAATATGCCAGGCTGCACTCAAAATGGAGAGTAGCAACTGGAGTCAGGGTGGGAGGGCTTACATAGGTTGTAAGGAAGGCTGATGTAATCAGGGAGTGGTTTGGTGCTGGTGTGGAGGGGTTTGGTGCTGGTTTCTATTTCTCAGAAACCATGAGGTTTCTTGTAAGGGAAAAGCTGGTGGCCATTTTGTGCTGAGTGTGTGAAAAATGGCACTAGTCACATCCAAGATGGTGCCAGTCACATCCAAGATCCATCATTCTTGCCTTTTAAGTATAGAGAGAAGGGAAAAGGGGTGAAGGTCTCATTCTTCTGAAGCTGCTTCCTGCTGGAGATGTGCAAAGATAGGAAATAAATAAAACAATTAGGTGGTGGAGTATTGGTTTCATGGGGGGAGGCTGTATTCTGGAGAAGGGTCAACAGTTCTCAGGGGCTGATATCCTCCTCCCAGGAACAATTCAGCAACCTTTTGGTTCGTGAATGCCTGCATATGTTCCTGTAAGAAATTAGAGAAACACCAAAAGAGCCAGGGACCAAGAAGGAAGATAAGTCCCATAATGGTCAGGGGTCTGATGTGTTTTGTCCTGAAGTCCTCCCCCATTGCTATAGCCTCAGTGAGTGGTTTAGGTGAAGCAGAAATGTTTTGTTGTGTGGGCACTGGACTCCAGCAGAATCCCCTTTGGAAAGAGCTATCCAGTAGTTTTTAAACCCATAAGCACATGATTGGCTATTGTCTGGTCATAGCATGTTGTGGGAACGTATGTCAGGGATGTGAACGTGTCCTGTAGGGTTCCCCTGAAGATTCTGGGTGGCTGACCCAAGAGGTTGGAAAGTGTCCTTCCACCCACCAAGACCTTGGTTATACATTGTGAACAGGGTGTGGCACATGTCTCTGTTAGGAAAAGAAGCAAGAGGAAGAGAAAAGGTAAGCGTTCAGGGGCTGAGACATTGAGAGGATGCATAGTAGGAAAAAGGAGTAGAGGGTAACCTTGTTGGGACTGTAATCACAGAAGGTGCCCTGCCAGGCTAATTTAGTTACCCCCTCAAGAGCATCTTCAACACTGGAGGTGGTGGGTTGGGACCAGTCTTGGAGCAGCTCCTGTGTGAAGGACATGAAGCAGGCCAGCAAGAGTGAAAGGACAATCACCAGGGGAAAGATCATCCTTCTTCTTGGGTTGGGGGAAGAGTGGAGGTCCTGGAGGTTTTCAATTTTGCGGGTCCTAAAATGGATGAAGTGTAAGGAGATATTGGGTTGGGGGTTGAGCAGAGGGACCCCTCTGGCTTGGTGTTAACAGATTCTTTGGGTAAAGTCTCAGGTGCTAGTATTACCAAGGATAAGTGATACCAAGGGGCCTTTCCTAGTACTTTTACTGCCATGGGGCTGGTGAGAAGTCCTGTACAAGGCCCTTCCCAACATGGCGAGAGAGGCTTTGGGATTCGGGTTTGAATATAAACTTACTGTCCCAGGCTCAGTTTAAAGTCTGAGGGGGTGGTGGGGAAAGGATGAGGTAATAGAAGGTTGGCCTGTTCCTGAAGAAGATCCATAATGAGCAAAAGAGTAGGGAGATACTGGCCTAAAGGCAATGAGCTGGAAGGGAGAGGGGTGAGGATGAAGGGTCTGCCATACATAAATTTGAAGGGCTGAGGCCAGTGGGTTTGGGGAGGTCAGCTTGCAAGTGAGTGAGTACTAGAGGGAGAAGTTGTGTCTAAGGGAGATGAAGTTCCACGGACAGCTTGGTGAGGTGTGTTTTTATGATGTGATTGGCTTTTTCTACTTTGCCTGATGACCAAGGCCAATATAGTATACGTAAGTCCCATTTGATATGTAAGGCCTGTACTGTGAGTTGTGTAATCTGGGAAATGAATGCTGGGCTGTTATCAGACAGGAGGCTGCTGGGCAAGCCAAAACGTGGGATGATTCCTGAGGTGAGAGCATGTGTTACTGCTGTAGCATCCTCTGAAGTGTAGGGAAAAGCCTCAAGCCAACCTGAAAAGGTATCTACTAAGGTTAGACGATAGTATGTCCTTTTGTGAGGAGGTATGTGAGTAAAGTGAATTTGTCAATCCTGGCCAGGAGTGTATCCTCTGGCCTGGTGGGTGGGGAAAGGACCGAACTTGGAGGCCACCTTGATTGGAGCAACAAATACACAAAGGACAATTTTGAGTGATTTGTTTTAGTAACCTGGCCATGTGGGGAGAGTCATTTAAGGCCTGAAGAAGGTGTAGGAGGGGTTCATAGCCTATATGAACTGAATTATGGAAATCTAAAAGGATTTGCTCAGTTTGTGTGGTAGGGAGGACATAGTGAGCAGAGACAGTATACCAGTTGTCCTTCCTGTGTGCCCCCAACTGTTGGAGGTGTTGTATTTCTTGGGGTGTGTATTGGGATAAGGGCATAGGGACCATGAGAAGGACTGAGCAGGAGAGGAAGAGTGCAGGCCTGGTGATTGAGCAGCCTGTTTTGCAGTTAGATCTGCCAGTTTGTTTCTCTGGGCTATGGGGTCATTGGACGTTTGGTGTCCTCTGCAGTGTATAACCCAACCTCCTTTGGGAGTTGTGCAGCCACAAGAAGTATCTTGAGAAGATGTCCGTTTTTTATGGGCCCTTCTTGATTGGTCATGTATCCTCTCTCCTTCCATATGGCCGCGCAGGAGTGTAGGATGTGGTGAGCACACTTAAAATCAGTGTATATATTGACTCGTTTGTTACTTGCCAGAGTGAGAGTGCTGGTGAGGGCGATGAGCTCTGCCTGTTGGGAATTGGTGTTAGGGGGAGAGGGGGCAGCCTCAATAGTTTGTGTTAGATTTACTATGGCATAATCCACCCAGGGGGTGGGGGTGGAGGTGACACTGCATTCTGTGAACGATTTATGTTGGGGCTGTGTAATGGGATGCGGGGAGGTGTGTGGAAAGGGATTGAGAAAGAGTCCAAAGGCTACATGCAATTATGTTCCAAGGGTCATGAGTGTTTTGGGATGAGAGTGGCTGGATTTAAGGGAGGGCAAGATTTAACGGAGAACTGGGAATTTTCAATGCAGGTAAGGTGGATAAGTTGTAGGCGGGAAGGGGAGAGAGTCAACATGTTCTCATGGCTGAGATGGTCTTCAAGATGATGGGGGGAACAAATGACTGTTTGTTGTCCAAAAGTTAGTTTAGAGCTTTCTTGTGCTAAAAGGGCGGCTGCCACCAAGGCCCATAAACAGGGAGCCCATCCTCAAGCTGTGGTGTCCAATTGTTTGGAAAGGTATGCAACAGGGGAGGAGATATCTCCCACCTCTTGTCCTAAAACCCCGACCACCAATCCTTGGGTTTCAGTGATGTACAGGATAAAAGGATTAGATAGGTTTGGGAGGGATAGAGCTGCGGCTGCAAGGAGAGCGGCTTTTAATCACTGGAAGGGAGAATGAATGGGCTTTGTGGGATCTAAGGGAATGGCAGGATTTCCTCTGGCTGCCTCATTCAGTGGCTTTGCTAGCACGCCAGAGTTAGGAATCCATGGTCGAAGATACCCTGCAAGCCCCAAGAAAGAAAGGATTTCACCTTTTGTGGTAGGAGTAGGGAGTTCAGACATTAAACTCTTGCAATCCATCAATATTTCTCTGGTGTTGGGGTGAGGTGGACTCCCAAATAGGTGACTGAAGGAGAAGAAATTTGGGCCTTGCTGGGGGACACTCAATATCCCCTGGAAGCCAGGAAATTAAGGCGAGCAACAGTGTGGGACTGTGAACCCTCATAGGAGTGGCTACAAAGGAGTAGGTCATCCACGTATTCTATTAAAGTGCTAGAGGTTGGAGGAAGTTCAGATAAGTCTTGAGCTAAGGCCTGGCTGAAGAAGTGGAGGCTACCCCAAAACCCCTGAGGCAGTACTGTCCAGGTGAGTTGTTGAGAACGATGTGTATCAGGGTCAGTCCAAGTGAAGGTGAACAAGTTTTGACAGGAAGGGTTTAAGGGGATAGAAAAAAAGGCATCTTTGAGGTCAAGTACAGAGAAGAAATGTGTTGTTGTGGGGATTTATGGATAGAAGAGTATAGGGGTTAGAAACAATTGGGGTTATGGGTAAAATGGCCGCATTAAAGGCCCTGAGGTCTTGAACTAAATGGTATGAGCCATTAGGCTTTATAACCAGAAGGGTGGGTATATTAAAGGCCGAGTAGGTAGGCTGTAAGAGATGAGAAGAAAGGAGTTTGTGGATGATGGGCTTTAAGCCTATTAGGTGTTTGTTAGTGATGGGGTATCGTGGGACATTAGGGAACAAAGAAGCATTCTGCAATTTAACCAGTATAGGGGAATGGTGAATAGCAATGGAGGGAGAAGAAGTGTCCCATATTACAGGATTAACCTTGTCTGAGTGGAAGGGGAGGTTGGAAGCCTCAGGTACCAGGTCTGGGGCAGCCGGTAACAGGAGTATTGTAGCTGGAGTTAAAGTGTTTAGGGTAAGAGTAGCTTTGAATTTGGAAAGGATGTCCTGTCCCAGTAAGGGGGTTGGGCATTGAGGCATTATTAAAAATGTATGTGTGAATCGGGTGTGATGTAGGGTGCAGGAAAGGTGTTGAGTGATCCACGGGTGTTATTCTGATCCCATGACCCCTACTATTGTGATAGAGGATGGGTTGTTGGTCCTGCATATTCAGGAAGGATAGAGTAAGTGGCCCCTGTATGGATGACAAAAGAGATTGGCTTACCTGCTACGAGGCGAGTTACCCTGGGCTCAAATGTGTGATCTCCTTCGGGGCCTCAGGCCCTGGGCATCTCAGTCCTCCTCCTGGGCAAATCCAATCAGTTCTGGTCAGGATGGCCATGAAGCCAAAGGGTTAGTTGGGGACTGGGCCATTCCCTCTCTCATGAGTGGAACAGTCAACCCTCCAGTGACCTGGCTCTTTGCAGGGCAGACAGGGCCTGGGAGGGGGCCTGGGGTTAGGATATGGCAGTACTCAGTGGCCCAGTTGACTGCATTTGAAGCAGTTCCCAAGTGATGTGCCCGTAGAGGCAGCCAGCTTTGGAGTGTGTGATCTCTGGATAGCATTAGCCAGGAGCTAATATTTGGCCTGATCTCTTTTGTATCAATCTCTCTTCTCCTCCTCCTGTCTATTCTTAAAAACCTTGAAAAGTGCATTGAGGAGGTCTCGTTGGGTAATAAAATGAGAGTGTAAGAGGGCCATGCCTGCAAGAGAGTTTGGGTCTATGCATGTGTATTTATGTAAAGCATCAGAGAGGCGGGTTAGGAACTAGCTGGGATTTTTGGTGGATCGCTGTGTGATTTCTCTAAGCATGTCATAATTGACTGACTTGTGAGTAGCATTTTGGAGGCCAAAAATCATGTGTGTGATCATATTATCCCGGAGATCCCAGTCACCATGGCTGGACCAGTAGTCTCAATTTGGGTCCATGTGAGGGATGGCAGTGGCTCCCACAGGCTGCCTATTATTTTGGGCATGTACCTCGCCTGCCTGTTGGTGGGCCATTATCCAGACCTGCTCCCTATCCTCATGGGACAAGGTGGAAGTTAGAATCATGAAAACATTATGCTGCCAGGTGAGATCGTAAGACTGAGTGAGATATCTGAATTCCTTAAGATATGTGTCCAGGTTGGAATGGAAAAATCCCAGTCGTTTTTTGATTTGGGAGAGATCAAAAAGAGAAAAGGGAATATGGACCCAGACAATTCCCTTTGTCCCTGCCACTTCATGGAGGGGGTATAAAGGAGCTGGAGCTGAGGTGGGGTTGTCACCTGATGAAGGGGAAAAAGGAGAGGGGTTGAGTGGCTGAGGACAAAGAGTGGGAAAAGGTGAAGGGGCTGGTGGAGGATCTGGAGCATAAGGAGGTGGTTGGGGAGCAGAGCGGTGTGATGGATCAAAGGATTGATCTGAGTCCAGAAGGGGAGGTCGGACATGAGTTAGGAGAATTTGAGATGTAGAATAGTTTTGACAGAGAGAAGGATGAGATCGGATATAGAAGAAGGGTTGAACATAAGGAATCTCTCTGGCTTTGCCGTTTCAGTGGCAAAAGTTGTCTTGGTCTCTGAGAGTATCGAATTTGAAAGTGCCATTTTCTGGCCACTGGGATCCATCGTCTCGTTTGTATTTAGGTCAAACCTGATTACAGTAGAAAATGAGGCATTTGCCTTAATATCTCCCCGGAGGCCAAGAGGTTGGCCAGGAGACATCCCAGAGGTGTAGAGCAGGGAGAAAATGAGATGTTTAGGTTTAATGTCTCCCTGGAGGCCAAGGGGTTGTAGAAAATGAGACGTTTCAGTTTAAATTGGCCAGGAAACAGCCCAAGGGTATAGAGCATGGAGGTCTGGATTGTGAGGATCCCATTTAGCGGGTGAGAAAGGAGATGATCAGTCCCAGTTGAAGAAGGGGAACACCAAGGAGCATTGTCATTGGTGCACACCTCCTTTTCCAGAGAGAAGCCACTGACCAGCTAGAGGAGCATCTTCCAATAGCTGGGGGGCATGAGATGGGTTCCCTCTGCCAGGCGCCTGGTCTTCAGGAAGTAGCCTGGTCTTTGGTAAGTAGACAGTAGTCGTAGAAAGTAGTCAGGGGAACCCGTAGAAATAGGACAGACCCCCTGACCCACCCTGAATTGAGGCTGATGGTGGATGTGTTGGTCTGAAATGGCAAAGGGAGAGAGTCCCAGAGGTACCTGGTTCAGCAGGCCCAGGAAGGGTGGCTGGGGGGGGCAATCAACCCAAGAGAGGGGGTCATCCAAAGGTCACAGCCTGGACCCCCTGGGTTTCAGCACCAAGATGAATGTGAGCCAAAACACCGGGTACCAATCAAGCTTTATTAAAGGAAAAGAATCTGCTGGGCTGCACTCAAAATGGAGAGCAGCAACTGGCGTCAGAGTGGGAGGTCTTATATAGGTTGTAGGGAAGGCTGATGTAATCAGGGAGAGGTTTGGTGCTGGTGTGGAGGAGTTTCTGTTTCTCAGAAACCACGAGGTTTCTCATAAGGGAAAGGCTGGTGGCCATTTTGTGTTGAGTGTGTGTAACATGGTGCCGGTCACATCCAAATTCCATCAGTAATAAATTGTGCGCGCACACACACACAC
This sequence comes from Cynocephalus volans, assembly GCF_027409185.1. Lineage (NCBI taxonomy): Eukaryota > Metazoa > Chordata > Mammalia > Dermoptera > Cynocephalidae > Cynocephalus > Cynocephalus volans. Next base: position 3,587,064 of record NC_084479.1, read on the forward strand.
ACACACACTTTGGAGCAGGAAAAATGCGCAAGAGTATGTTTGGTAATGGCTAAAATAATTCTATTTTCTTTTCCATTTCTATTATCCAAATATGCTGAAGGGAGGTTTCATTTTTAGATGATAAAAGGTTGGTTTATTCTGAAGGCCCAAAAATATGATGAGAAATTGATGGGTTGATTCCATGAGACAGGACTGTCTGGTTGTAATTGGGAGCCTCAAAGGGAAACAGAGAAGTAGTTTTGGCCAAAGCTAAAAGACAGAGAGACCATGTGTTTATGAACTTTCTATCTGGTACAAACAGTTCATCAAGGGTCAGGGACTCACCAACTGGAATTGCTGTTAACATGTAGAGTTATTGAAACCACCTGGGGAATAAATCAAATTCTTATCTTGACTTATTTGTCTTTGTTTTTATTCCCCATCCTGGTGATTTAAACTGGCCAAGCCAATCTTTGACATTCAACCAAAATACTAAAAATAATAATAAAAAACATCCCAGTTCGTCTGCTGCACCCCACCCCAGTCACCACGAAGCAAAACCATTTCTTTGTTTTGCAAACTGTTGCATTGGACTGGTGCTCAAAAGTTGGAGGTTGGGCCGAGCCCGTGGCGCACTCGGGAGAGTGCAGCGCTGGGAGCGTGGAAGTGACGCTCCGGCCGCGGGTTCGGATCCTATATAGGAATGGTCGGTACACTCACTGGCTGAGTGCCGGTCACGAAAAAGACAAAAAAAAAAAAAAAAAAAAAGTTGGAGGTTTTCACACAAAGTTTTAGAAATAGCAAATAGAGATCCAGCAGAAAAGCCAACAGGGCAGCCTTTCCCCACAGCTGCTCTCCACTGAGGCTACCGTTCTCTGCTTACCTCCTGCTTATTGAAAGCACTTGACAAGGGTTGACATCTTGTAACAATTCACAGCAATATGGTCAGGCATGAGTAGCAGTTTGCCTTTGAAATTTGAACGCCATTTGTTTAGTCAGTCTATATTTTGGAAAATAACAGAAGGAGTAAACATCTTAAAAGACTGAGTTTAGACAGTGACACTGCTACCTGGTGAAGTGGGACGTTCCACAGTGGCATTTTCCCTTCTTTATGGGAAGTTAGGGATCTCTGGTTTTTCAGCTGCAGAGAACAACTAAGGTATAGGGGTTCTAATCACAGGCTGCTCATTCCTCCTTCCTTTGCTTTTTAAAAAAATTGAGATATAATCCACATACCATAAAATTCACCCTTTTGGAATGCACACTTTAGTGGCTTTAAGTATATCACAAGGTTGTGCAACCATGTCTACTATCTAAATCCAGAACATTTTCTTCACTCCAAAAAGAAACCTGCACTCTTTAGCAGACAAGCCCTGTTCCTCTCAACCCCCAGTCCCTGCTGACCCCTAACCTATTTTCTGTCCCTATGGATGTGCCTATTCCGGACGTATCATATATGTGGCATAATGTATCTGTTCTTTTCTGTCTGGCTTTTTTTACTTAGCATTGCATTTTCCAAATTCAGCCATGTTGTAGCAGAACTTCATTCTTTTTATGGCTGGATAATATTCAATTGTACGGATATACCCATTGTTTGTTCTTTTAATAACTACTGATAACCACTCAAAACTCCACCAGGTCCTGTATTAGGAAGTGTGTTGGGTGTAGGTACTAGACATATGTAAACTTTCCCTCAAGGATATTGCAGTTTACAATTGAAGAAAAAATATTTATAATCTTTAAGTTATTCTTTTGTAAGAATTGAATAATCCAGAGAAATACCAGTTTGAGAACTCCTCGGAGGAAAAACAAAGCATGTAAGGAAAGCCTTTTGAGAAAATCAGTACAATTAGTATTTCTGATTGTGGAAAGAATTTCTGTAAAAATGCCAGCTACCAGTTTAGAGCCCATAGTAATGTATTTTTAGCTAACATGTGTTGAGTAAGGCTTTGGGGAGATTTTTTTTTTTTTTTTGAAGCCAGAGTAAGTTTGTAGTGTTAACAACAAACAATTTCTGCAAAAGTATAAAGTGGAGATGCTACTGGGGTGGCAGTCAGGGAGTTCAGTTTTCATCTAACCCCTCTTGGACTATTTTAAGATCGTCCATAATATACAGTCATCACCATTTTGTATGGTAACCCATTTCAGGAATTTGCATACATCAATATAAAAATAATTAAGAGGGATTTTGTTTGTAAATTAAATAATTTAGATGTTTTGCTGCTTAGGACACTTCAGCACATTTATAAGTACATCCACATCTGAGTTTTGGCTGTCATCACCATTATATTATCTGGTGACAATTTTAGGATTCCTTCTAAATTCCCTGGTCAGTATGTCTCTGGGGCTACTTGCCTGTCAATAGTGGGGGAAACTCAAATATCATTCAAATTTTCTTGCCAGGGGCTTTACCAACTTGCAGAAATGTTTGAAGTTTGCTTCCCTCCCTGTCTGTGGGCACAGGCTAACCGTGTGGAGAAGCCAGGCAGCAGGATCCCTGGGCCTACGGAAATTCTCACCTCTCCTCCCCTCCACTGCCTACCTGACCCTTTGCTAAATAGAACTGGATTTGAGTAAGTTAAATGTGTGTATGATGCTACTTCCGTGCATAAAGTCAAGGTCAACCTCTTACTAGAACTCTTTTCCTTTTGACTAAACCTGATCATTGGTACCTAAGCAGATACAGAGAAAACTTAGCTGTGGGTAGGCTTCTCGTATGTATACTGCCCAGATGAAGCTTGACTTGCTCATCGTGCCCTTAACATTCTGCTTCTTTAGGTTTCATTCCAAGACCAAGGGGCTCACTCTGAGCCTTATGAAATATCTGGTGTGTTCTTTCGCACTTAACTGGGCACTTGGCACAAGTTAACTGAATTTGATATTAAATATTCATTGAGCATCTGCTATAGGGCCAGCACCATTTTAGCCAGGATGGGTGTGTCCTTGAGAAGTATAATGTATCAAACTCACAGATAAGTAAGGACAATACTATCTTTTATTTTTTAGAAATCTGTGAAGTGTTAAAGGAACTGTCTTGGGTTTTGGAGTACTGGGGGAGTTTCTGGAGGTGGCCATGTGCAGGCTGGGTGTTGTGGGACAGAGACAATCTAGGGGAAGCACAGCTATGTCGAGATGTAGAGCAGGAAGTCTGCGTCTTGTTTGCGAATGGCCACAGTGTGGAAGGTTGTGGAGGGCTTGTGGGAAGCTGGAGAGGCAGGTTGGGACCACACGATGAAGGGTTTTTACAGGTTCTGCTCAGGAGGGTGGACGTCACCCGGTGGCCAATGAAAGGCCAGTGAAAGTTTAAGTAAAGAGACATTCCTGCTTGCTCGAAAGACCAGCCCAGTTCATGGCAATGAGATAAGTGATTTAATGCATCGCCTTCTGTGCGCCATCTGAAGCCGCAGTTCACTTCTCGCGGCCCCTTCGGATGTCCCTGACCCCCTGGGAAGGGAGCCCGTGGGCGGGCCCTGGGTGGCACTGGGGGCACGACCTCCCACAGGGGTGAGGCGGGGGCTGAGGCCTTGCTGGGGTGGGCAGAGGCGAGGCTTGAATGGCACACTGGGGACCTGCACCCACTCGGGAGGCCTGGTCCCCGCAGAGTAGGGAGCCTGGCAGGCAAGTGTGGGGCGTCGCCGTGTCTCTCCCACGACTCCTACCCCACCGTCTTCCGTCGGGGTCTGCATCTCTCCTTTCACGGTTCCATTTCTCTCACCATCCCCGTGTTTCCCACATGTGGCGTCGCTCCCACACCTGCTTGTTTCTCCCACAGTTCCATGTCTCTTCTGTGTTCTGCTGTCCCACAACTCTCGCTCATTCCTAATTCCATTTCCCCCACACGACTGTGAGGGGTGAGTCAAAAAGTTCACGGGAAGGTTAGAATTATATTTTAACTCTATTCTGCCAAAAGCTTTCTGAAGTGTGTTTGTATTTCTCTCACAATTCCCTCTTTCCCTCAATTCCTTGACTTCCCCCACCAGTCTCCCTTCGGGGGACGTCCACACAAATCCACATTTTCTCCTCCTTTGTTCTCTACCATTCCCGCCTCCCACCCCCACAATCCCATTTCACCTGCCATTCTCCATTCTCTGCAATTGCTTCCTTCCCTCGATTCCCTGCCTGTCCCACAATTCCTGTTCTTTCCCATAACACACTGCTTCTCCCACAATTCCTCTCTTCCCAGCAACGTTTGTCCCTCTTTGTTCCTGTTCCTCCCAGAATCCTTTTCCCCACAATTCTTTCTCGCCCATAAGTCTCTTCTCTCCCACGGTTCCTCTTTTCTCCCACAATCCTTGCCTCTCCCATAAGTCTCTCTTCTCTCCCAGACTCCGTTGTTTTCCCAGAATCCTCTGTCTCCCACAAATCCGTTCTGCCCTCGATTCTACATTTCTGTTACAATTTCCACTTTCTGACAATTCCGTTTTCCCGTACTATTCTCTCTTTCTCCTCCAATATCAGTTTTCATTTGCCATTCTCTGTGCTCTCCCACATTCTGTGTCCCCTCTGATGGCTTTGTCTAGCAACACTGTGTTCTCCACAATCATGACTTACGTCTCACAATTCCCTGCCTCTCCCACAATTCCTGTCATCCCAACCCTTCTGTCTCCCACCATTCCCTGTTTCTCCCACAATCCTTGTCATTCCCACCATTTGGTCCCTACCATAAAGCTTTGCTCCTACCCACAATTCCTTGTTTCACCCACAGTCCTTCACTATTCCATAAGTCTTTCTTCTCTCCCATAATCCTTTGTATTCCCAAAATTGTGTTTCTCCCACAATTCTTTTTTTCCCGACCATTCCCTAGTTCTGTTACAATTTTCAGCTTCTGACAATTCCGTTTTCCCGTACTATTCTCTCTTTCTCCTCCAATATCAGTTTTCTTCGGCTATTCTCTGTGCTCTGCCACATTCTGTGTCCCCTCTAACGGCTTTCTGCAGCAACACTGTGTTCTCCTCAATCATGACTCACATCTCACAATTCCCTGCTTCTTCCGCAATTCCTGTTCTTTCCCTTAATACTTTGTTTCTTCCACAATTCCTTTCATCACAACCCTTCTGTCTCCCACCATTCCTTGCTTCTCCCACAATCCTTGTCATTCCCACCATTTGGTCCCTCCCATAAAGCTCTGCTCCTACCCACAATTCCTTGTTTCACCCACAATCCTTCACTATTCCATGTCTTTTTTCTCTTCCCTAATCCTTTGTTCTCCCAGTATTCTGTCTCTTCCATAATTCCATTTTCTATACATTTCCATATTTCTGTTACAATTTCCAGTTTCTGACAATTGTTTTCCCTTACTTTTCTCTTTTTTTCCTCAGTAGTCTGTTTTCATCTATAAATCTGTTTTGTGTTTTGTGTTACAAGACTCTGTCTTCCACTATCACTGTGTATTTCCTATTTCCCTCCGTCTCCCACATTTCCTGTTCTTTCCCAAAAAACTTTCCTTCTCCCACAATTCTTTTCCCAGCACCTTGTGTTTCTCACCATTCCTTGTTTCTCTCACAACTCTTCTCTTTCCCATACATCTGCTCTTTTCTATAATCCTTTATTATATCCCTGAATTGCCTCTCCCACAATGCCTTGTCTCCCACAATTCTATATTTCTGTTACTATTCCGTACAATTCTATATTTCTGTTACTAATATGGAAATATTTCCATATTTCCATATTTCTGTTACTATTTCCTCTTTCTGACAATTCCAGTTTCCCCCACTATTCTCCTTTATTTAATTCTCTCACAAATCTGTTTTCATCTTTAATCCTTGGAGCTCTACTATATTCTGTCTCTGCTATAATTCCTTTGTGCTACAATTCAATGTCCTCATCTCCAACGGTTTTGTCTCTACTACAATTTCCTGTCTCGCCTTTAATGCCTTGTTAGTGTCTCCCTCAATTCCTCTTTTCTCCATAAAGTTCTGTCTCTATCATAATGTCTTGCCTTTTCTGTTTTTCCTACAATTCCACTTTAAAAAATATATTTATTTAAACATTTTATTATTATTAAAGAATAAATATTATATTTATAGGGAGGGGAGAAGGGGAGAGGATAAGGTGGGAGGAGAAAGGAGGAGGAGGGGTGTGTTTGAGGCCCATGGCACCCCATTCACTCAAGTAGGGGAGCCCAGGGGACTTCCAGTCGTGTCTTTTTCATTGCTGGGCAGGATGCGGATGCTGTGGGGTATGGCTGGGGCCCCAGCCCCCCCAACCCCTGCTCAGGAGCCTGGGGTGCTTCTGGTAGCTGCTGAGTGGTTGTTGCTGGGTTACATGGGAACATCCAGGGGACATGGCTGAGGCTCTTGGCCCCCCTACCGCCCTGGCTTGGGAGCCTGGGGTGCTTCTGGTGGTGGCTCAGTGGTCATTGTTGGTTGGCTGCAGATGTCAGTGGGATGTGTGGCTGAGGTCTTTGACCCCCCACGACCCTGCTTGGGAGCCTGGGGCATTTCCAGCGGTGGCTAAGTGGTCATCACTGGGCTGGGTGCAGATGTTGGGGGTGTGGCTAAGGCCCTTGGCCCCCCACTGCATGGGCTTGGGAGCTTGGTGTGCCTCTGGCAGCAGCCTGGTGGTCATTGCTGGGCTGTATGCAGTCATTGAGCTGGGGCCATGGCTGAGGCTCTTGGCTTTACCCTAACCCTGGCTTGGGAGCCTGGGAGGCTTCCTCTCCTGGGTTTTATAGGTGTTCTTTGGTGGTGTTAGGCCTTTAGTGGTTAATATCAAAACTTTGTCTCAGATCTAAGGGTTTTTTGTTTTCTCTTTCAGTTCTGTGTTGGATTATTCGCTGTTCTGAGCACTGGAACTGATTTGTTGTCCTTTGCTTACTTATAAGATGGGGGGACTTCCTAAGGAAATCAGCTCTTGAGCCCTGTGGTTGAGCTAAATTGCTGCTTTGCTGTCAATTCTCTGGCAAAGGCTTTTTGTGTAGCTCAGGTTTTAATTGTTGACCTTGTAAGCACTTCTGGGTCTTGTGAGGTCTGGTACACCTGGGTTTTGTGGAAACTCTGGTCTGGACCTGAGTCTTTTCAGTGAACTACACCCCCTGCAGTTCTACATTCCAGACTAGTCTACAGTGAGTGGTCCTGTGCTGATTGGGGGGCAGATCAGCTGTCCATGCTGTGCCCCAGTGTTCCCCCAGTGGGCCCGTCACATCCACTGCCCATACTCCAAACATTTCCCATGGTATGGGACATGCCCTGGTTCCCTGTGATGACTCACCAGCCTCTGAGTGGCTCCTTTTTTCAGTTGTCTTTGGCCCCTCACTCCTATGTGGGTCCACAGGAATCTCGTTAGTTGTCTTGCTGGCCTGGGGCCACCAAGGCCCTCTTGTCCCCTACAGTCTCCAAACAACTTCATATGAAGGGCACAGCTATGGCTTTTGCCAGATCTTGCTTCGTGTGCTCACCAGCCCTGAAATGGCCGGGTCTCAAAATGGTCAAAGCGGTCCTTTCTCTCATCATGGCTTCTCCTGCCTTCGTGAACTCTGTAGGTCTCTCTTGTTCCCCTGAGCTCTAGTGGCCCCAGATTGGCAGTCAATCCTTTTTACTAGTTGTAAATTGGTTGATCGTGGGAAAGGGTGATGCTGGGGACTGTCTATTCCACCATCTTGACCACGTGTCTCCCACCATTTCTTGTTTCCCCTACAATACCTGTGTTTCCCACAGTTCCCATTTGTTCTGTCACAATTTCCGGTTTCTCCCACAATTCCATATTTCTGTCAGAATTCCTCTTTCCCACAGTTTGCAGGGATTTTTCCACAATTACCAATTACCCATTCTCTACTTTTTCTCATAAATCTTTTTTCCTATAGTTCTTTGTTATCTCCTATAACTTTGTCACCTGACTATACTCTTCTCTGCCATAATTGCTTCTCTCCCACAATTTCCCTTCATTCCCATAATTCCCATATCTCAGTTTCTCTCACCATTCTTTCCCACCATGCCTTGTGTCTCCCACAGTTCTTTGTTTTTGCCTACAATCTATCTTTCTCACAATTCTGTTCTCACCCACAATTCCTTGTTTTTCCCACAGTACCATGTTTCTCTCACAATTTCTTCTTTCCCACGATTCATTGCTTTCTCTCACAATTCACTCTTCCTTTCTCACAAATCTGTTTTCTTTTATAATTCTCTTCTCAACCACATTCTGTCTCCCCTGCAATATGGTTTCTCCTACATTTCTAATTTCTCTACCATAATTCTCATCCAAAATTTGATTTTCTCCCCAAATTCCCTCCTCTTTACACAATTTCCTGTCATTTCTATAACTCTACATTCTTGAACATATTCCTCTCTTTTTCACAGTTTTTTGTTCTCTCCCAAAATTTGTTTCTCCCATAATTCCCTGCTTCTCCCACAATTCTTTTCCTCACACAACTGTCCATTTTCAGCAGAAATCTTTGTCTCTCTCCAAATTCCTTGTTATTCTCACATTACCTTGAGTGTCCCACAATTCCTTTTGCCTGCCACTAATCCTTTTCTCTAGTATCTCCTATCATTCTCCTGTGTCTCACTTGTAGGCTCCTTACCCAGCACTGTGCATGTGAAGATTTTTTTCAGTGGCCTATCCTCTAAGTAGTGCCCTGAGGCCCTTCTCAAGAACTGAACATTATCCCACTCCTCCACACAATCAGCCCATGTTAGGTGGAGTCTCTTGGGCTTGGGTTCTGGGAAATCAGCTTTCCCCTCAGAGCAACCTGTTCTCACTTCATCTCTACCTGAAAGTAACGCCCACTAGCCCCATGAATTGTAGCTTCTAGGAGAGTGCAGAAGAAAACATACCCCAGGACCTTGGACTCTGTTGAGCTGGCCAGATTATATTTAACACCTTGAAGTGGAGTCACGCCCAGGTGTCAGGTTTTCTGTGGCTCATGCTTGGTGTCTACTGGTTGAGGGTTCCAGTTCTAGGCCTTCAATATTTATTTTCAAGGGATCCAAGAAAGGCAGATGAGGGCACAGGAGATATCCAATATACATTCAAATCTCAGTTCTACATGAGGCTCCCCAAAATCTGCCTGGACTTGCATGGCTCATTCAAGGGGACCAGTAGGAAGGGGTTGGCCCTTGGGCACCATGATGTTACTGGAGCCTGCATTTCCTGCAGGGATGTTCCTTAGATAGTCATAGACATTGCACCCATAGGAAATTAGTCAACATTCCCCAACAACCTTGTTGAATTATCTTCTCAGAAACTTGCTCAGCCAGCATATTCTCTTCGAGGAGACCTTTAAGAGCAGGCCTGCTGGAAAGCACCCATCCAACTCAGCACAGTCAGGGCTGGGCTTAGGCAGCCCTGTTCCAGCAGCATTTGCTTCAAGAAAGTTGCTATGCATAAACTTTCTTTTCCATGGAGCCCCAGGGGGAGGATGAAAGGACTGGGAGGTCTTCAAAGCCACAGGACCCAGAGTATGTCCCAAAGTGTGGGGTCATGGGGGAGTATCCTCAGCCCAGAGCTTGATCACAAGCCACCATGTGACACCCCAGTCCAGAGTCTTTGGGAAAAGAGCCACAGAAATCGCACAAGTTCCCATGAGCACAGGATGTTCTCATGAACAGTGGGTGACCCTGCTAGAATATCAAGTCTGTGAAGTGCCACACAGGCCACAATGCCTATGTGCATGTCAGGGGACACTGTAATGTCATGCTTGCCTCATTGGTAATATCGTCGCCTGTTTCTATAGCTCAGACTTTGCTAGTCTTTTCCAAGCACACCTCTCCAATTGCCACAATTTACCACCTTCTCTTTTCCATGTAACGCTAATGTTCTTTTGTTTTTTCCTTACGTGTCCTCTCGGACTCTACATCTGTCTCTTGTAAAATCGCACTTGTTCCTGCCCTTCCTTGTACTCATTGGTCTTAGTCAGTGCTGCAGGGCACAGTGCTACCTCCAGTGGATTTCAGGGCACTTACCTGTGTTTGTCCATTTGACTCACTTATTGAGCACCTTCTATGTGCCAGGTGTGGTTTTAGGCATTAGTGATACTAGGGTGACGAAGACAGACAAATTCCCTGCTCACTGAGACATTCTAGTGGCAGAGACAGAGAATAAAAAGCACAAGTCATAATATGATGTTCGATCCAGATAGTGAGCAGTGCTATGAAGAAAAGCAAATCAGGGAGTGGGGTCAGAGAGTGGACTTAGTTAGGGTGTCCCGGAAGTCTCCCCAAGGTGAGTGTACATTGAACCTGAATGAAGAGCAGGAGGGAGCCATGAGGAGATCTGGGGAAGAGCTCTACAGGCAGAAAAAGGGAAGAGCAAAGGTCCTGTGGCAGGACCAAGCTTGCAGTGTGGAAAACAGGGAGGCCAGTGTGCCTGAGGGATGCACGAGGAGGCTGTCATTGCCAGCAGGGCCCAGAGATGGAGGGACTTGGAGCTCTTGTGAAGGGCAGTCTTTTGTCCCGCCTGCATCGGTGAAAAGGCCACCCTTCTTTGTGTCTTCCATCTGTGTATTCCACGTGCACAGCCTATGGGCTGGCAGAGAGCAGGCACTCCTGGATATTTGTGGACTGAGAGAATAATTCTGACATTTGTTGCAAAGGATCTCACAGGTTCTGAAGGAAGCTGTGTGGGAATGATTAAACAGACCTTCAGGATCACTCATTTGAGGAGAGTGATGTGTGCTTTCACACTACTGACTGGCATGCAATATTTTATTCCTCATGGTGTTGCACTGCTTTTTGTAAGCCAGCTCATGTTCTGGAGAAAGGACAGGGGAAAGGGGAAAATAGATTAATAAGGAGGCCCAAAGGAGAATCACGATGAAATCAGAATAAAGCCAGGTAGAATTAGCACCATGTACTTATTTAAAATGGGCTGTTAGTTTGGTTCTGAGCTCCCTAGACGGGAAGTGAAGGAGAAAATGTGATCTGTTCCAAGATTCTTAATTGTCCACAAGAAAACATACCAAGTGTGCACAGAAGCACAGATTCTCTTGAAACCCAGGCCTGAGAAAAAGTGTCCCCTCAGATGTTTCATGAAGTTGAAGCCGAATAACATTGAGTATATTTGGATATATCCATTTAGGTATTACAAACCCCATCGTGGGTCACTTTATAATCACATATCATGGTCCCAGTTTATGATCAGAACCAAGAAGCTCAATTTGGGAGAGATTTAGCAGGCATGTACTATTGTGTATGCAATTGGGCTTTGAAAGAGGGAAACATTTTCCATGGGTTGAGGTAGGTGCTGGCATAGGGGAGCTGCTTGCTGAAACCATGTGGCATGAACCATGACAAGACAATGGGGAGAGGGCTTAGTCGTACAGAGGGTGCTGGTCCCTCCCTCTGGGCACCTCTTGGAACTGAGCGCAGGTAGGCAGGCAAGCGTGAGGGTGCTGCTGCCTGAGTTGGCATCCGCTGCCGGAGCTGCACCTGCCCATTGCTCCTCCATCAGACAGTGCACGTGTCATGGCTCCAGAACCTCCTGGGTCAGTAGTTGTGGTTTCCTGCAGCATCCATCCACACACCACCCACTTATCAATTGCCCGACATGATTCTGGGATATTTGTTTTATCCTTTGTAATGACATCATACAATGATGTCATCATGTAATGATGTCATATAATGTTGATGAAACGTATGCTATAGCTTTTCTTCTTTTTTTCACAGACAACACGAATGCTACAGCTCTGTCCATTTTCGGAAACGGACACAGACATAGGACACAGACACCATCACAATCTCTTCTCTTTTTCTCACCAGGTTCTGATGCCAGCACCATTGAAATCCATACTACAAGTGGGTCCCGCAATGCAAATGATTTGGACTCTGCTCCCCAAACATGTGGAGACCTATGAAGGGGACTTGACAGGCGACCAGCCCCCACATTCCTCAGACTCTGCACTTTTCATTTCTTTAGAATCATGTTCTCACCTTCCCATCCCCGTGCTGCCAAGCTGTCGCATCCCCCAGACCTCACTGTCATCATGTGAGAGCTTCTTCCCGAGGCTCCTCTTGATGATAGGAGCAGCGGTCCATGCGTGTGCACCTGCTAGTGCAGGAGCGTCCCTTCTAGACCATTCAGTCACTTCTCTAGACTCTTAGTTGCTACTAGAGTTTCTCTGAGGCTGGTCATAATGTACATGCAAGATCCGAGTCCTCGGGAAAGAAGTTAAATAATAAAGTAATTGAGGCTGAACTCCCAGCCAGACTTGGATTCTGTCTGAACAACACCTCTAGCAAATGCTGTTGTCTTAAAAATTTTAACGAACACATTGTAATTGTACATACTTATGGGGGTACAATCTGATATTTTGATACATATATGTGTTGCATAAAATATGCCTGTTGGCCATTCATATATCTTCTTTTGAGAAGTGTGTATTAAGATCCTTTGCCCACTTCTCAATTGAGCCATTTGGTTTTTTTGTTGTTGAGTTGTTTAAATTCCTTACATATGCTTGATATTATCCTTTTCTCAGATGTAAAGTTTGCAAATATTTCCTTCCGTTCTGTAGGTTGTCTCTTACTCTGTCAACAGTTTCCTTTGATGTGAAAAATCTTTTTACTTTCACATAATTCCACTCATCTATTTTTGGTTTCATTAATTGTGCTTCCAGTCTTATTTTAAAAATCCTTGCCAAACCCCATATTGTGGATTGTTTCCCCTACGGTTTCTTCTAACAGTTTCATAGCTTCGGGTTTTACATTTAAATCTTTAATCCATTTTGAATTGATTTTTGTATGTAGTGAGAGGTAGGGGTCTAGTCTCATTCTGCTGCATGTGGTGTCGTTTCCCAGCACCATTTATTGAAAAGAATATCTTCCCCCCAATATGTTTACCTTTGCCAAAGATCAACTGGCTGGAGGTGAAGGAATTTATTTCTGGGTTCTCTGTTCTGTTCCATTGGTCCATGTGTCTGTTTTCATGCCAGTACCATGCAGTTATGGTTACTTTAGCTTCATAGTATAATTTGATGTCAGGTAGTGTGATGACTCCAGTTTTGTTCATTTTTTCAGGATCTCTTTGGCTATTTGGGGTCGTTTTTTGGATTCCATATGAATTTTAAGATTGTTTTTCTATTTCAGCGAAGGACGTCATTGGCATTTTGATAGGGATTGCATTAAATCTATAGATCACTTTGGGTAGAATAGCCATTAAACTATATTCATTCTTCCAATCCATGAACATGGAATATCTTTCCATATGTTTATGTCCCCTTCAATTTCTCTCTACAAAGTTTTATACATTTTATTGTAGAAGTCTTTCACTTCCTTCGTTGTTTATTCCTCGGTATGTAAATATTTTTTGTAATTATCACTAGAGGAATTGTTTTCTTGATTTCCTTTTCAGATAGTTCACTATTAGTATATAGGAATACTAATTTTGTAATAGGGTTTTCATCTTGTTTGCAAACAAGGGACAGTTTGACTTCTTCCTTTCCAATTCGCATGACTTTTCTTCTCTCTCTTGCTAATTGCTCTGGCTAGGACTTCTGGTACTATGTTGAATAGGAAGTGAAAGTGGGTACTCTTGTCTAGTTCCTGATCAAAGAGGGAAAACTCTCAGGTTTTCCCCATTCAGTATGATGTTAGCTGTGGTTCTGTCATATATGACCTTTATTGTATTGTAGTACATGCCTTCAGTACCTAGTTTATTAGGAGTTTTTATCACGAAAGGATATTGAATTTTGTCAAATGCTTTTGCTGCATCAATTGAAGTGATCATATGATTTTTGTCTTTATTTCTGTTAACATGATTGTTGAATTTATTGATACATCCTTGGATCCCTGGGATAAGTCCCAAGTGATCGCAGTGAATGGTCGTATTAAAGTGCTGTTGAATTCAGTTTACCAGTGTCTTGTTGAGAATTTTTGCATCTATGTTTATCAGGGATCTTTGCCTACAATTTTCTTTTTTGTATGTGTCCTTGTCTGGTTTTCGATCAGAGTAATGCTGGCCTCATAAAATGAGTTCGCAAGTATTCCTCCTCAATGTCTAGAATAATCTGAAGATAAGTGGTATCAACTCTTCTTCAAAAGCTTGGTAGAATTCAGCAGTGAAGCCATCAGGTCCTGGACTTCCTTTTAATGGAAGATTTTTTTATAACTGATTCCATTTCCTCACTTGTTTTTGGTCTGTTCAGATTTTCTATTTCTTCATAATTGTATTTCTTCAGGAATTTATCCATTTCTTCTGTTATCATATTTGTTGGTGTATAGTTATTCATAATAGACCCTTATGATCCTTTGAATTTTTGTGGCATCACCTATAATATGTCCTTTTTCATTTCTCATTTTATTTATTTGAATCTTCTCTTTTTTTCTTGGTTAATCTGGCTAAAGTTTGGCCAAGTTTGTTTATCTTTTGGAAAAACCAACTCTTTGTTTCATTGACCTTTTCAATTGTTTAAATTTCTATTTCATTTATTTCTACTCTGAGCTTAATAACTTCTTTCCTTCTGCCAATTTTGGGTTTAATTTGTTGTTCTTTCTCTAGTGCCTTTAGGTTGTTTATTAGAAAACTTTCTTCTTCTATAAAGGAATTTAGTGCTGTAAACTTTCCTCTCCGAACTGCTTTTGCTGTGTCCCATAGGTTTTGGTATGATGTGTTTCCATTCTCATTTGTGTCAAAAAGCTTTTTAATTTCCTTTTTAACTTCTTCATTAACCCATTGGTTGTTTAGGAGGGTGTTGTTTAATTTCCATGTATTTGTATAGTTTCTAAGTTTTTCTTGTTCATTCTAGCAAATGCTCTTGAGTAGGGTATTGATAGGGCCAGAGGCAAGGTAGTGATCCAGCTGGATGAACAGGAAATGGGGGTGTCACAGAGCAGCTGCACAGCATGTCCTCAATACACCCGCTAGTGGGTGGATAAGGGGCATGGCTTTTGTCACTAATTTAGCTTGTGTTCCCATGCTGGGCTGACCGATGACATAGTCAAAGGAATCCTTGGAACCTGACTTTGCTCAGATCCTTACCCATATCTCCACACAGTTATGTGTCACTTAACGTTGAGGATCTGTTCCAAGAAATGTGTCATTAGGTGGTGTCATCACAGTGTGAACATCATAGAGAGTACCTACACGAACGTAGATGGTATAGCCTAGTACACACTTAGGCTATATGGTATAGTCATTATAATCTGATGGGACCGCTGTCGTATATGCTGCTCATTGTTGACTGAAATGTTGTTATGCAGAGCATGAATGTACGTGTGTGTGTGTGTGTATTTTCCTTTTATCAAAAATTGTTGCAGCATGCATTGGGGTCACAAGACACCCAGGTATTAAATAGAAAAGCCAGACACGATTTTCTCAGGACACTGTGGACAGCTCTGCCATGTGACATTTCCCTTCACATCAAGATTAAGTCTCCCTTTCATTCTAGAAGAGCTGTTCCAGAAAGCATCTGGATTTGGACTTTTGGAGTCACAAAGCTGCAGATGCATTTAGATCACCCTGTGACCTTGGTATCTGGGTTGCCCAGGGGTCTCTGATAGTTGTTGCTGTACCTTCTCAATCTCTCCTTGAGCATTCTCTCCAACCTGATGAGGCACAGCTCCACCTCTCATTCTAGAAGCAGAGAGGCTAGCTACTTGCTTTTCCAGCCTCTCTTGCAGCTAGAGCAGGGTGCATGACTTGGCAGTGCCAGTCAGATATGTCTCCCGAGTCTCTGAGTTAGAAGTGAGTGCCCAAGAGAATGGGTGGCAGAGAAGCTGTTCTGAAGGAGCAGTGGCAGCAGTAGTGGCAGCAGGCAGGTCTGTGCTGGGAGGTGCATTGGGTGTGCTTTGAGGGGCGGGTCCAGAGTCCAGTTTCAGGGTGTGGCCAGTATCCACTGCTGTCTTTGTCATCATCTTGGCCAAGTTTTGCAGCCTGATGTTGGCAGTTCTGTGTAGCTGCCAAATTGGTTCTCCAGAGATTCTCAAAGCTGCCACAATCCCTCTCAATCCTTTGTGGTTTATGTTAGCCAGTCAGTTTCTGCAGCTTGCAAATCAGAACCCCGACTGATCTGATTATGCAGTGAAAGGGACCCCTCCAAGACAGGACACTGAGCATCACCAGCTGACGCCCAGAGCATGATGCTTTTGACTGGGGTGAGCTGCGAGAGGAAGAGGGTGAGCAGACACCTTCTCACAGCGACTCGACAGGCACTGGGCATGGAAAAATGCACATCAGGGACGTCGTGTATAAAGTCGATCTAGGGAACAAGGAGACGATGATTGAGCAAGCAAAGGAAGAAATGAGATAATTGGCTTGGGGCCATTTCTGTGGAAGCCTCGTTGCTGCAGGGGCCGTACAGTCACGGGAGGCTTGTTTTGTTATTGTTTTCATGATGACCGAAGTTAGAGCACGTTGAGATGCTGAGGGGAATGATCCCGTGGAGGGAACACGATGATGATAGTGGGATGGAGGGACAACTGCAGGAGGGACGTTCTCTCTTCAGGGAGAGCAGGAAGTGGGACATATAGCCAGGAGACTGGGCTGGTCTGTGAGGACGAGGCTGTGCCAGAGGGGAGTCTGGCTGGAAAGATGAAACTGTGACCACGAGACAGCTCCCATCTGACTTTAATTTACTGGCCATTTTATCAGCCAGTTTAGTTGTCACACCATCAAAAGCTTTAAGTCTACTCATCTCCCCCAGTACAGAGTAAGATATCACCATCATCGTCACCGTCTATGACTGTGCACTGACGGTAGGATATATACACCCAGCTGTCCTGAGTGTCTCTGAATAAGTACCTCCTGCTTGAGGACAACTATATTCCTAACCAAAGCCTCAATCTTCAGAGCATTAACATCAAGTTTTAGGGGAAGGTTAGTCCTATAGGTGACATCCTCCCTGCCCAGTCCCTCTGTCCCCTGCGTCCTCTATTCTGTTCTCCACATAGAGCTGCATCCGGATGCCTTGCTTACCTTGCTGTGCATCAGATGCTTCAGAGACACAGGATCCAGGCTGTAAAAATAACATTCAACCAAATACAAAGTCCTTTTTTAAGGGCATGAATCTGTCCCCCACCCACACCTGCCCCTTCTCATGCACATCACAGAGTGACTTCTGGGTTTCCGTCAATAGTAATTAACAGCCAGAACCCACAGGGGCAGAGAATACTCTCTGTGAACACAGAAAATGTTCTCAAATATCCTTTTGGAACAGTACCATGGTGGGGGCAATTAAGAAAAAAAAAAAAAAAACGGTTTCTGTTCAGTGAGTTGAAGCTTAAATTCCCAAACTAAATACAATTAAGTTGGGAGCCTCAATGGGCAAAGGAAAACATTTTTGGAATCCCTGCAGCAAACGGTTACATGTATCTGAGTATTAAAGTTACATAAATCTTGGGCAATCATGTGGTCCCTGTCACTTCCTCTACAGGATAAAGAAACACAATGAAAGCTATTAATATGTGACCAGCATTGTCACCGAAGCCCCAAAAGCCACGTCACATACGCATTCATCCTGGGGACTCTGTCACACGCTTTGTGGGCTGCCCACTGAGGGATGGCACGAGGTTCTTCCCAGGGGCCTCCTGTGGCTTCTGTATTAGGGTTTAGGGTACTCAGAACGTTACCCCAAATCCACTATCGGGGAATGTGCTTGGTCAAAAATCAAAAGAATAAGACTGGAAGACAAGATAGGTTTCCCTAAAGGTGACAGTTGGTCACTTCACATTTAGTCTCAAGTTGCCAATTCAAGACATATGCTTGGGATCTGGCTCTGCCAGAATCTGAGTCACAGGCCACAGACACCCTCCACTGAAGCACTGAGCCAAGGCAGGCAGGAACGGCCTTAGCCCCCTGCTTTGTTCCAGCACAGGGACAAGCTAGGATTGCAGGCAAGGGACACCATGACTTTCTGTGTCACTCACTTGTTCATGAAACCTGATGCTAAGAGTGACAGCATCTGCTGATCTGCCTTCTCTGCCTCTCTGAATCTATTGCCTCCTCATATAACAGGGACTGCAACATCCATGAACTCATTCAATTATGTGACACCCACCAAGTAATTAAAGTGGCATAGATGGAACGTGGTAGCGTCCAGCACAGAGCACATGTCGATAAATACTGCAACGTGTTCCTCTGCGACAGGCCGAAGTGACCGTCAACAGTTAGCCATGTCCTATAACTTTAGGTTCTTCCAGTTACTCAGGGCTAGTCCTTGAACTCAAATTCCTCGCAAAGCAATTTGCTAACAAGAGAGAATTCATTTGCATTGACTTTTTTAAACAACCGGCCTGAACTAAAATAATGAAAAGGAAACACTTTGTTAAAAAGCACGCTCCCTTTGCATGGCGGCTGTTTAGAACAGGCAGGGCTCTTTCCCTACTGAATGTGGCAGTTCTGGAAAGGGGCACTCCAGCCATTTTCTTCTGGAGAAAAGGCCGAGCTGTCTTGATTCATGGGTGTCCATGTGGCCCCAAGAGTGACCAAGTGACATGGAGAGAACACACCAACCAGGTTCTCTAATATCAAAATAGAGCAATTTATTCAAGACACTGAATATGATCTGTTGACTTTCTCTCAAAACAAATGAGCTACAACACACAAGGTGATTCTTTTTTTCCAAAGAGCATGAGGGTGAGTGGGGGTGGAAGGAGAACAGGACGGGGCTCCATGTCACTGCAACAGGATCTGGGCAATGCGGACAGGAAGCAGGTCTGGCTGTACGTCTGACACAGACAATAAAACTGCAGAAGCCAGAATTCGAAGCTTCAGTGAGTGGCGGGAGGGACATTTCTGCATTGGACAAGAAACACCATGAAAAAAAAACAAAAAAAGGTGGAACGGGAGGTTAAAAAAGAGAGAAATAAGAAGGAACAAAGATCCTTACGATTGACAAAGTGCACTTCTCTGGGCTCCAGGATCTAGTTTTAGAAAGACAAAACCAAAGTCAAGTCCTATGGTGTCGCGCGGGGTCAGAGGTTTCACCCTGTGACATCCGGCCTTTCCGGCCCGGGGCATCTCCCTCCCAGGTGCGTGCTGGACGTGGCTCTTGGTCGTTTCAAATCCAACCAAAGATTCCAGGAAGGATCATTGTGTTATGTGTGCTTTCGAGGTTGAATTTGGTCACTAAGACTGAAGCGACCCTCACGAGGGTTTCAAACCTGTAAGCGACGTCCGACAGTCACATGTCCAGGTGGCCACCCCGGACCCTGAACGTGAATCTCCCGTGTGCCTGGCAGGAGGGCACGATGGCCACATGTGTCAGGGGCCCCAAACTAGTCGTCGATGGCGCTGTTTGCTGAGGACAGGCACGGATTCGAGGGGCGCCAGCGACACCCTCATGCTTGGTCCCTGTGGCCAGCTCGGGGGTGGCCGCCTCCCTTCATCTGATGCTCACTCTTGTGCACAGGGATGGGAAGCCCGTTGTCTGTGGCCCCAGCCCTCGGATCCAATCTAACAATCCCGAGGTGCTTGAGATTCATGAGGAGGCTGAAGCCAGCGCTTTGGTGAGACCCTGGCTCCCGACATTCCCAGGAAGATTGTCTACTGAATCCCTTCCGGTACGTCCCCGGTCACCATGCCACACCAGTCTCTGGTTGCCACGCACAAGCCACATCCTGACCGTGGTCCGATGTCCGGCAGCCGATGCTCTGCGGAGATGAAAACGCTCTCATCTGGGGAGGGGGGGATGGTCTTCATCTGGACCCCAACACGCTGCCCCCCAAACCTCACCCACTCTGGGGACAGGAATCAGCAGTGAGTCTGGGGGTGCTGGCTGTCTTCAGTCACGGGAGTGGTTACTCCATGGGACTTCGGCCTTCGTCACTAAGTGTTCAGGTGACAGAGTCCCAATAAAGCCTTACTTGGAAACAGAGCACTTTCTGGGCTTGAATAATTCCCAGGCCCAGGTAGAGGCCAGTGAATGACCAGGGAATGGCCGACGCCCCTTGGCTTTGGTAGCTGGTCCCGGCCCATTCCAAGTTCTCTAGGAAGCCCCTGCCCTTCCCAGATGTCGGTTTTCGGCTCCAAAGAGGGGTGCCGCCCCCTGAATAACACGGTCTCGTGGCTGGAAGGAACACACACCAGTGAACCCACCACTGCCAGCCGCCACCGCCGCCACCGCCACAGGCCTGCCACCGTCCTCAGATCTTCCCTGGCCCACAGGACGCCGATGAGAGACGGGCCCCAGCCGTCGGTCCGTGCCCACGTTGCTGATTTCAGAAGTAAGCCAGTGTCGAGTTGTGACAATACGAGCACAGAGGTAACCCGATCCAATGAAAGGAAACTTTTCTAGGAATTCAAAGCCTTGTTTAATTTTTAAAAAACACTAAAAAGATCCATTCTTTAAAAAAACCCTCTTTCTCCTAGTCTCGTGTGAGAGAAGGAAATGATAAAGACAGCAGAAACGATCAGTGACGCTCTGCCTACAGCGTTCGCCGTTGGGGCTGCAACGCTGCCTTTTGCGCATCCTTTTGTCATCATTAGACCAAGTGACGCCCTGGAGCCCTGACGTCAGCTTTGCAAGGACTGGCCTGGCCCGCGCTTGGACAAACGACGCTGCTGTGGGGAGGAGGCAGTTGTGGCCACGGTGAGCCGAGCTGTGGCTTTTGATGGCTTCGGTGCCTCTTGGTTCTGGGGACGCGTCCTCAGGCTCAGAGCACACCGTCCTGCACTCACTTCTCTCCTGCTGGCCGCTAAGGTCACACACCCCGAAAGAGGCCACGTGGTTCTTCATCCTCCCCGGGGGCCGCAGAGCCACCCGCTGCTCACCCATAGGACTGACCCTTCCCACCCAGTTTCCTGACCCCCTGTGGAGCTGAAGGGAACTGGGGAAGCCATCTCGGGCCCTGCCTGTGTCTCCTGACAGCTTTTCTAGACTATGAATCACACACAGCTCTCTATGTCTGATGGCCATTTTAGGATTTTTAAATTGTTTAACATGAAAAACAATTTTTTTCCAAATATACTCCAGGCTCTTTCTCTTATAAGTCATTTTTTTTCCTCCTGTAAAAAGTCCCCCTGCCCTGCCTTCTTAACATAAAGCACTTATGATGCGCCCAAAGTGCCCTTGAGACCTAAGATCTGAAGCAACTATGAGGATGGGACAGAGAAGGGTGAGCAAGGGGTAGGAGCAGGAAGGGTGGGACGGAGGAGGTGACAGAAGGAAGGAGGAAGCTGTCCACTGGAGACTTCTGTGACCGTGTCCATGTGGCTGCATCGAACAAGGGGTCCTGAAAAGCCGGACCACAGCAGACAAGGGGAAAAGGCGGAGGGGTGAGGGAAGGACAGAGGGAAGATGCAACAAACCCAAAACAGTTTCCATCTCAGACTGAAGGCCCTCAGACGACAGAATTCCAGCTGATAGAAAAAACACTGAACAAAGAAGATTCAAGAAAATAGAAAGTGTTCGGATTACAAAGTTGTGCATCGCATCTGTATAAATTGATCTTTGAACATCATTTGCCAGAGCAGCTGTAGTGTCCCAATTGTCAGGGGAAAGAAAACACCAGCGCGAGGAGAGGACGTTTCCCCTTCTGGTTTATCACAGCATTTTGCTTCTTTGTTTTGTTTTTTATTTTTGTTTTTTCGGCACAGCTTCCTTTCTTCTTGTTTTCCGTTCAGCCATCAGAGCCTCTTCCGGATGGAAACCACACCGTGCTCGTCTAGCTTCCTGTTTCCTGGGCTGAATGTCCTGGGTGGAGACCACTCTTCCGCCGCTGTTATGACTGTGTGCATGCTTTTGAATTTGCTTGTTTGTTTCGGAACTTCTTGATGAAGATTACGAAAACATATAGACTCCTGTGGCCAGGGACGAGTTGATTTCCAAGTACACTCGAACGCAAGTCAAGTTCGTACAGTTTTGGAGCTGACAGAATGGTGTCTGGAGAGGGCCACGACCCCACACGTTCTCTGCTGGTCCACGAGAACTCTTGAGTTTTTGTAGAATATTTTGTGTTTACTTCTGCAGATCTAAAACACACCCCTGGAAGGAAAGACAGAGGCGCCTGTTATCTCGAGAGATGACACAAACGTGCCTTTAGAGCAGGGGTCGGTAGATGGTGGCCAACCACCGATTTTTGTGAGTAAAGTTTCATTGGAACACAGTCATGAAGGTCAGAGAAGCTCCGAGAACAGGCTAGTGCCTGCACACCTGACCAACCCAACTCAAGCAAACAGCACTGGGGGAAACACCAGGGCAAGGACTAAGGTCCACGTGGCAGAGTGACGGTGGCAGCAGCAGGAACCACAGCCAGATGCCTACGTGGCGAGGTAGGTGGCAGCTTAGGCCTAAGTGCAAGGCCTCCAAGAACATTTGGGGAGCCTGGCCTTCGAGGTCAATGCCGTGCTGTGCATGGGAGGAGGTTGCGCTGCATCTCTGGGTTCCACCCAGGAGATGCCAGGGGCCCCCCCAACCCCAAGCAGTGACAGCCCAACAGGCCTCCAGGTATTGCCTAATGTCCTCAGAGGGGCAGAGCACCCCAATTTCATCCAGGAAATGATGACCAGAAGGACATTCTGCAAGGGCTGAAGCGAGGGCCACTCTCAGATGTGAGGCCACCCCAAGCGGTCCCCGCGCACCAGCTGAGCCCTGCCGAGTGCCACCCCGGCTTGTCCCGACCCCACGCTTGCCCCTGCCAACTCGAGCACTGCTTACGGAGCCATCGGAGGTGCTGGCGCCCACTTTGACCCCGCGAGCGTTCCAGCACACCTCGAGGATGCCACCGGTGCCTCAGTAGCTGTGGACGAGACTGCCACTCTGAGGAGAAAGCACAGTGACCAGCGCTTACCACACGGGGTGCAGCCCTTCTGCCCGCCCAGGTGCTGCACGGGTCTCGGGGACAGCGGGGAGCGGCTCATAAAGGGGAAAAGAAGGTGGTGGCTCCTCCAAGGAGGGACGTCTCCAAGATGTCTTGCTTGGAGCTGTGAGCCCCGAGGACAGCAGAAGCAGACACCTTTCCCGGGGAGGGAGTGGCCCTGGGTGTCTGTCCCGGGCAAGGGCACAGCCAGGCGGAGCCGGACAGACAGCCCAGGACTGGGCTCTCCATGGGGGGCGGCAGCTCATTCCTGAGCGCCAGTTCCCCGCTGGCTCTTCTGAGCCCAGGTCACTGCAAACACAGCTACTCGGGCATTACTTTGCAAAGGACTCAACCCCGAGGGTCAAGAGATGACCTGAGGATTCCAGACATGGACACACTTGTCAAAGGAGCCGCTGGCCAAGTACTTCCCGTCGGGGCTAAAAGCGACACTGTAGACAGGTTCCTGGTGTTTGGTCAGCGTGTGGATACACGCCCCTCGCTCCACATCCCACAGCCGGCCCGTGGAGTCAAACGAAGCACTGCGGAGACGGAGGGGACACGTTATCACCTGAGAACGCGGGCGTTTAGCACAGGTCCCTCCAACACGGGCCACACCTCACAGGAGCTGTCTCTCTCTCCCCGCTTCTAGGTCCAGATCGGTGAGCTTCTCCTCCTGAAATGCAACTCAGATGCGGTGAAAACAAAGCCATCGTCACAAAACAAACAACTTTTGGTGCTGTTATTACGAAAGCAAATTGATACCCACGTTCCTATGTTTCTGCATTTGTTTAAAGGTATAAAGGGTAAATACTTTTGTGGAATATTTATCAAGTTTTCTAAGATGCTCTTACATTGAAAAACTTCTCTTGTTACCAACAAATGCAGATAGCCAGGTTTGGAAAAACAGAGAATAGAGTGGATAAATATTTATAAAATTTTTAATCCAACAGGAATTAAAACACAGTCACATCTACACATTCGACCACACTGCTGAGAGCTGCAAATTTCAGTTATTTTCAAATTTAAAATAAAGTACCTATCACAAACCTGCTATCTGCCTTTCTTTTACTCTACAGGGCTGGTACCACACTGTCCTTCTCGTGTGTGCTGACTAAAGGGTCATTTAGGTTCCTAATGGGTAACACGTGACACAAAAGGACCCCCCGATTCACCAATACATGATTATAGCAAGCGGCGCTGTATCGTAGTAATTAAAGTGGCTTTTAGGACAGTTACGTGAAATAAGAGAATCACGGCCTTTGTGTTATTCTGTTCAACCACTCGGCTGATACAGGGATTCTTTCCAGGCTTTTCTAAGAAACAAGCTTGGTTGGGCTGAGCACTTTCCACAAGCTGCTCGCTCCTGGCGCGGCCGGCTGGCTCCCGCTGCCCCAGAGGCAGGTGGCAGGGGTTCTCCCCTTACAGGAGGTGTGTGCCCGCCTGTCACTACCCTCTCTCTGCAGCTACACAGAATAACCCGCTGCTGCCTCCTGGTACCCAAACATTCCCCTTAACTCTCCTCTCTTGTAGGCTAAGGGGACATCCACATTTCATGGGTCCAGATCCTGGTCTTCAGACCCCTAAGTAGCTCGGCATTGGGTCTCAGAATCTCTTTAGCTTGTTCTTCTAAAAGTTCTTCCTGTAATAACGAGAGTGGAACGTTCTACTCTTAATGGGGTCTGGCGAGCATCAGGGCACAATAATGCTCTTGAATGAAGCCTAAAGCCACGTGGTTTGGGGGAGGCCACCTTTGTCACTTATAACCCCTCTTCCCAATTCTGGCGGTGACTGGCTGGCCACTCCACTCCCGCCCAAGCTGGTGTCTTAGGGGACCCACTATATAAACTGTCAGGTCAAGTCTGGCTGTGGCTGGGGGAACCTTTAGCCCTGCTTGAAATTCCTGCCCCTGGAAGCCCTGAGTTGAACGAATAAACCAAGCCCAAGGTCCGAGGTGAACTCTTTCCATTTCCTTTCTCTGCTGTCAGGAAAACCTTCAGCAAAGCCAAGTGCCTGAAGCCCTCTCAACACGTGCCTTCTCCCAGCCTCACTTCAAAGTTCTATCTCGGCCCCTTCAAAAGGGAGCTGCGACGTTCAGTGCTCTAGCAAAACGTCCTGTTCTCTCTGCGTATGAGGAAGTTCTGCTGCTGTGCTGCTGACTCAGTGACAGCGGGCCAGGCTGCGTTCAGGAGCCGAGGCTGGGCTGTGCAGGGGTGGTGTTTTACCTCGCCAGCATGATGTTGGAGTTGGGGATGCTGGTGGGCGGCCCGGTGGGACTCCAGTTGAGGGTGTATATCTTTGCTGTGAGCTTTCAGGTCGTGCACACACGTGTCCTGCTTCATGCTCCAGATCTAGAAAACACAGTGGTAACAATATGAGCAAGCTACGTCCCTCCAGTGAGCCAAGAGACTGCTGGCTGTGAACCGTACACAAGCCATTGGAGTGTCCCACTGGAAAAACTGCAGGTCATTGCCCAGGAAGGGCTGGGACTCCTAGCAGGACCCTTGACTGGGACATCAGAGTTCATTGGGCGAGAGCTAATCTGACAGTCAGTAATGGGACAAATGACGGAGGAAGGAAGAGGACTCAATACAGAGAACCCCCAAAGGAACAGGGAATGTGAGACTTGCGTTGAGTACTGGGGGCTGTTTAGGGTTAAACAGCTCATCCCTGCAGATGCCAACTTTACCTTTAATGTCATGTCCTCAGAGCGGGATGCTAGCCACGTTCCAGAAGGATCCCATTTGATAGCATTGACCTCATTCTGAAAGATAGAACGGGTTTGGAAAAGAAATCAAGGCCTGAGATCAGACCCAGTGGCTGTCCACCAGGGGACAGTAGCGCTCTGTCATCATGGTGGCCGTCCACCAGGGGGCAGTAGCACTCTGTCACCCTGCCGTCCACCAGGGGGCAACAGGGCTCTGTCATCCGGCCGACCATCCACCAGGGGCAATAGTGCTCTGTAATCCCAGCAGCTGTCCACAAGTGGGCAGCAGCACTTTCTCATCCTGCTTACCGTCCAGCAGGGGGCAGAAGCGCTCTGTCATCCGGCCAACCATCCACCAGGGGGCAATAGTGCTCTGTCATCCCAGCCGCTGTCCACCAGGGGGCAATAGTGCTCTGTCATCCCAGCTGCTGCCCACCAGGGGGCAATAGTGCTCTGTCGTCCGGCCGACCATCCACCAGGGGCAATAGTGCTCTGTAACCCCACTGGCTGTCCTCAAGGGAGCAGTAGCACTCTCTCATCCTGCCTACTGTCCACCAGGGGGCAGTAGTGCTCTGTCATCCCAGTGACTGTCCACAAGGGGGCAGTAGCACCCTCTCTTCCTGCCTACCATCCACCAGGGGGCAGTAGTGCTCTGTCATCCTGCCATCCACCAGGGGGCCATAGTGCTCTGTCATCCCATTGGCTGTCCACAAGGGGGTTGTAGCACCCTGTCATCCCAGCAGCTGTACACAAGTGGGCAGTAGCACTCTCTCATCCTGCCTCCCGTCCGCCAGAGACTGCCTGTGGGGGCATTAGCGTTCTGTCATCCTGCTGGCCATCCTCCAGGGGGAGCAAGATTCTGTCATCCTGCTGACCGGCCACCTGACTGGGACTTTCCCCGAAAGCAAAGCACAGAGCCTGGGAGGCCATGCGTTTTCCTTTCTCTCACTTTGCCTTTTTCATTTCTATAAAAGCACAGCCATATACCACAAATGAGCAGCCACCCTCATCAATATTTCTTGAAGGGAAAAACTTCCATACTAGGAAGGTAGCAAATGAAGAACTCACATACAATATAGGCAGCAAATAAAAAACACCAAAACCACAGCTCTTTTTAAAACTGGACATGGAAATCACTTCCCTGTGCATTTTTAATGCAACAGCTACTCCTTCTATCTAACTCTGCTACATTTTTCTGGCGAGTGGCAGTGGACGGGGGTCAATGCAGACAAACGAAGCCCCTCAGCCACGGTGGGGCTCCACGGGGAACAGGAGGCCCGTGTGCCCCAAGCGCACGAGCACACGCCAGAGCCCAGAGGGTGGCTCTGTGAGAACACACAGGAGAAACAAAACCCACCCAAGGGGCTTGCGCTCCAGTGCGAACAGCCTGGAAATACAAAGGGCAGGGGAGTTCTACCAGGCAGCTCAGCATGCTGGGTGCACAAAGGAACAGGACTGTTCCTGAGGGCCACCAGGGCCCCGAGACCCCGAGGCTAAGCCCTGGGGGACATAGGCAAATGGTACTCGGCAGGCAAGGGAGAGGGGGACACACAGGGAACACGGTTCTACAAAGGAACAGCCTGTGGCAGAGGAACACTGTGCCGTACATGGAGACCAAGGAGAAGGTGCACCCACAAGGGTCTTTTCCTTAGGGTGACTGTAGGGCCCCATCTGCTCAGGACAATCCCACAATATTATGCCTGCTGTCCAGCCCAACAATTAACTAACTTCACACTCATAATTCATTTTCTAAATAATTTCACACTCCTAAGATCTCTGGTTTGGAGGACAAATTATACGGTCACACTACTTTTTAAGGAAACTGAGTTCTGAAGGGTGTGAAGCAAAGAAGTGACAGGGCCACCTCAGTGTTCCACATGGCACGGATGGCCTGGGGAAAGGGAGGAAGAAAGCCTGGAGGCCAGGGAGTACAAACTGGTCTTTGAACATCCTTTGCCGTAGCAGCTGTAGTGTCCCAATTGTCAGGGGAAAGAAAACACCAGCGCGAGGAGAGGACGTTTCCCCTTCTGGTTTATCACAGCATTTTGCTCCTTTGTTTTGTTTTTTGGTTTTGTTTTCTTGGCACAGCTTCCTCTTCTCTTGTTTTCCGTTCTGCCATCAGAGCCTCTTCCGGATGGAAACCACACCGTGCACGTCTAGCTTCCTGTTTCCTGGGCTGAATGTCCTGGGTGGAGACCACTCTTCCCCCTCTGATATGACTGTGTGCATGCTTTTGATTTTGCTTGTTGGTTTTGGAACTTCTTGATGAAGATTACGAAAACATATAGACTCCTGTGGCCAGGGACGAGTTGATTTCCAAGTACACTCGAACGCAAGTCAAGTTCGTACAGTTTTGGAGCTGACAGAATGGTGTCTGGAGAGGGCCACGACCCCACACGTTCTCTGCTGGTCCACGAGAACTCTTGAGTTTTTGTAGAATATTTTGTGTTTACTTCTGCAGATCTAAAACACACCCCTGGAAGGAAAGACAGAGGCGCCTGTTATCTCGAGAGATGACACAAACGTGCCTTTAGAGCAGGGGTCGGTAGATGGTGGCCAACCACCGATTTTTGTGAGTAAAGTTTCATTGGAACACAGTCATGAAGGTCAGAGAAGCTCCGAGAACAGGCTAGTGCCTGCACACCTGACCAACCCAACTCAAGCAAACAGCACTGGGGGAAACACCAGGGCAAGGACTAAGGTCCACGTGGCAGAGTGACGGTGGCAGCAGCAGGAACCACAGCCAGATGCCTACGTGGCGAGGTAGGTGGCAGCTTAGGCCTAAGTGCAAGGCCTCCAAGAACATTTGGGGAGCCTGGCCTTCGAGGTCAATGCCGTGCTGTGCATGGGAGGAGGTTGCGCTGCATCTCTGGGTTCCACCCAGGAGATGCCAGGGGCCCCCCCAACCCCAAGCAGTGACAGCCCAACAGGCCTCCAGGTATTGCCTAATGTCCTCAGAGGGGCAGAGCACCCCAATTTCATCCAGGAAATGATGACCAGAAGGACATTCTGCAAGGGCTGAAGCGAGGGCCACTCTCAGATGTGAGGCCACCCCAAGCGGTCCCCGCGCACCAGCTGAGCCCTGCCGAGTGCCACCCCGGCTTGTCCCGACCCCACGCTTGCCCCTGCCAACTCGAGCACTGCTTACGGAGCCATCGGAGGTGCTGGCGCCCACTTTGACCCCGCGAGCGTTCCAGCACACCTCGAGGATGCCACCGGTGCCTCAGTAGCTGTGGACGAGACTGCCACTCTGCGGAGAAAGCACAGTGACCAGCGCTTACCACACGGGGTGCAGCCCTTCTGCCCGCCCAGGTGCTGCACGGGTCTCGGGGACAGCGGGGAGCGGCTCATAAAGGGGAAAAGAAGGTGGTGGCTCCTCCAAGGAGGGACGTCTCCAAGATGTCTTGCTTGGAGCTGTGAGCCCCGAGGACAGCAGAAGCAGACACCTTTCCCGGGGAGGGAGTGGCCCTGGGTGTCTGTCCCGGGCAAGGGCACAGCCAGGCGGAGCCGGACAGACAGCCCAGGACTGGGCTCTCCATGGGGGGCGGCAGCTCATTCCTGAGCGCCAGTTCCCCGCTGGCTCTTCTGAGCCCAGGTCACTGCAAACACAGCTACTCGGGCATTACTTTGCAAAGGACTCAACCCCGAGGGTCAAGAGATGACCTGAGGATTCCAGACATGGACACACTTGTCAAAGGAGCCGCTGGCCAAGTACTTCCCGTCGGGGCTAAAAGCGACACTGTAGACAGGTTCCTGGTGTTTGGTCAGCGTGTGGATACACGCCCCTCGCTCCACATCCCACAGCCGGCCCGTGGAGTCAAACGAAGCACTGCGGAGACGGAGGGGACACGTTATCACCTGAGCACGCGGGCGTTTAGCACAGGTCCCTCCAACACGGGCCACACCTCACAGGAGCTGTCTCTCTCTCCCCGCTTCTAGGTCCAGATCGGTGAGCTTCTCCTCCTGAAATGCAACTCAGATGCGGTGAAAACAAAGCCATCGTCACAAAACAAACAACTTTTGGTGCTGTTATTACGAAAGCAAATTGATACCCACGTTCCTATGTTTCTGCATTTGTTTAAAGGTATAAAGGGTAAATACTTTTGTGGAATATTTATCAAGTTTTCTAAGATGCTCTTACATTGAAAAACTTCTCTTGTTACCAACAAATGCAGATAGCCAGGTTTGGAAAAACAGAGAATAGAGTGGATAAATATTTATAAAATTTTTAATCCAACAGGAATTAAAACACAGTCACATCTACACATTCGACCACACTGCTGAGAGCTGCAAATTTCAGTTATTTTCAAATTTAAAATAAAGTACCTATCACAAACCTGCTATCTGCCTTTCTTTTACTCTACAGGGCTGGTACCACACTGTCCTTCTCGTGTGTGCTGACTAAAGGGTCATTTAGGTTCCTAATGGGTAACACGTGACACAAAAGGACCCCCCGATTCACCAATACATGATTATAGCAAGCGGCGCTGTATCGTAGTAATTAAAGTGGCTTTTAGGACAGTTACGTGAAATAAGAGAATCACGGCCTTTGTGTTATTCTGTTCAACCACTCGGCTGATACAGGGATTCTTTCCAGGCTTTTCTAAGAAACAAGCTTGGTTGGGCTGAGCACTTTCCACAAGCTGCTCGCTCCTGGCGCGGCCGGCTGGCTCCCGCTGCCCCAGAGGCAGGTGGCAGGGGTTCTCCCCTTACAGGAGGTGTGTGCCCGCCTGTCACTACCCTCTCTCTGCAGCTACACAGAATAACCCGCTGCTGCCTCCTGGTACCCAAACATTCCCCTTAACTCTCCTCTCTTGTAGGCTAAGGGGACATCCACATTTCATGGGTCCAGATCCTGGTCTTCAGACCCCTAAGTAGCTCGGCATTGGGTCTCAGAATCTCTTTAGCTTGTTCTTCTAAAAGTTCTTCCTGTAATAACGAGAGTGGAACGTTCTACTCTTAATGGGGTCTGGCGAGCATCAGGGCACAATAATGCTCTTGAATGAAGCCTAAAGCCACGTGGTTTGGGGGAGGCCACCTTTGTCACTTATAACCCCTCTTCCCAATTCTGGCGGTGACTGGCTGGCCACTCCACTCCCGCCCAAGCTGGTGTCTTAGGGGACCCACTATATAAACTGTCAGGTCAAGTCTGGCTGTGGCTGGGGGAACCTTTAGCCCTGCTTGAAATTCCTGCCCCTGGAAGCCCTGAGTTGAACGAATAAACCAAGCCCAAGGTCCGAGGTGAACTCTTTCCATTTCCTTTCTCTGCTGTCAGGAAAACCTTCAGCAAAGCCAAGTGCCTGAAGCCCTCTCAACACGTGCCTTCTCCCAGCCTCACTTCAAAGTTCTATCTCGGCCCCTTCAAAAGGGAGCTGCGACGTTCAGTGCTCTAGCAAAACGTCCTGTTCTCTCTGCGTATGAGGAAGTTCTGCTGCTGTGCTGCTGACTCAGTGACAGCGGGCCAGGCTGCGTTCAGGAGCCGAGGCTGGGCTGTGCAGGGGTGGTGTTTTACCTCGCCAGCATGATGTTGGAGTTGGGGATGCTGGTGGGCGGCCCGGTGGGACTCCAGTTGAGGGTGTATATCTTTGCTGTGAGCTTTCAGGTCGTGCACACACGTGTCCTGCTTCATGCTCCAGATCTAGAAAACACAGTGGTAACAATATGAGCAAGCTACGTCCCTCCAGTGAGCCAAGAGACTGCTGGCTGTGAACCGTACACAAGCCATTGGAGTGTCCCACTGGAAAAACTGCAGGTCATTGCCCAGGAAGGGCTGGGACTCCTAGCAGGACCCTTGACTGGGACATCAGAGTTCATTGGGCGAGAGCTAATCTGACAGTCAGTAATGGGACAAATGACGGAGGAAGGAAGAGGACTCAATACAGAGAACCCCCAAAGGAACAGGGAATGTGAGACTTGCGTTGAGTACTGGGGGCTGTTTAGGGTTAAACAGCTCATCCCTGCAGATGCCAACTTTACCTTTAATGTCATGTCCTCAGAGCGGGATGCTAGCCACGTTCCAGAAGGATCCCATTTGATAGCATTGACCTCATTCTGAAAGATAGAACGGGTTTGGAAAAGAAATCAAGGCCTGAGATCAGACCCAGTGGCTGTCCACCAGGGGACAGTAGCGCTCTGTCATCATGGTGGCCGTCCACCAGGGGGCAGTAGCACTCTGTCACCCTGCCGTCCACCAGGGGGCAACAGGGCTCTGTCATCCGGCCGACCATCCACCAGGGGCAATAGTGCTCTGTAATCCCAGCAGCTGTCCACAAGTGGGCAGCAGCACTTTCTCATCCTGCTTACCGTCCAGCAGGGGGCAGAAGCGCTCTGTCATCCGGCCAACCATCCACCAGGGGGCAATAGTGCTCTGTCATCCCAGCCGCTGTCCACCAGGGGGCAATAGTGCTCTGTCATCCCAGCTGCTGCCCACCAGGGGGCAATAGTGCTCTGTCGTCCGGCCGACCATCCACCAGGGGCAATAGTGCTCTGTAACCCCACTGGCTGTCCTCAAGGGAGCAGTAGCACTCTCTCATCCTGCCTACTGTCCACCAGGGGGCAGTAGTGCTCTGTCATCCCAGTGACTGTCCACAAGGGGGCAGTAGCACCCTCTCTTCCTGCCTACCATCCACCAGGGGGCAGTAGTGCTCTGTCATCCTGCCATCCACCAGGGGGCCATAGTGCTCTGTCATCCCATTGGCTGTCCACAAGGGGGTTGTAGCACCCTGTCATCCCAGCAGCTGTACACAAGTGGGCAGTAGCACTCTCTCATCCTGCCTCCCGTCCGCCAGAGACTGCCTGTGGGGGCATTAGCGTTCTGTCATCCTGCTGGCCATCCTCCAGGGGGAGCAAGATTCTGTCATCCTGCTGACCGGCCACCTGACTGGGACTTTCCCCGAAAGCAAAGCACAGAGCCTGGGAGGCCATGCGTTTTCCTTTCTCTCACTTTGCCTTTTTCATTTCTATAAAAGCACAGCCATATACCACAAATGAGCAGCCACCCTCATCAATATTTCTTGAAGGGAAAAACTTCCATACTAGGAAGGTAGCAAATGAAGAACTCACATACAATATAGGCAGCAAATAAAAAACACCAAAACCACAGCTCTTTTTAAAACTGGACATGGAAATCACTTCCCTGTGCATTTTTAATGCAACAGCTACTCCTTCTATCTAACTCTGCTACATTTTTCTGGCGAGTGGCAGTGGACGGGGGTCAATGCAGACAAACGAAGCCCCTCAGCCACGGTGGGGCTCCACGGGGAACAGGAGGCCCGTGTGCCCCAAGCGCACGAGCACACGCCAGAGCCCAGAGGGTGGCTCTGTGAGAACACACAGGAGAAACAAAACCCACCCAAGGGGCTTGCGCTCCAGTGCGAACAGCCTGGAAATACAAAGGGCAGGGGAGTTCTACCAGGCAGCTCAGCATGCTGGGTGCACAAAGGAACAGGACTGTTCCTGAGGGCCACCAGGGCCCCGAGACCCCGAGGCTAAGCCCTGGGGGACATAGGCAAATGGTACTCGGCAGGCAAGGGAGAGGGGGACACACAGGGAACACGGTTCTACAAAGGAACAGCCTGTGGCAGAGGAACACTGTGCCGTACATGGAGACCAAGGAGAAGGTGCACCCACAAGGGTCTTTTCCTTAGGGTGACTGTAGGGCCCCATCTGCTCAGGACAATCCCACAATATTATGCCTGCTGTCCAGCCCAACAATTAACTAACTTCACACTCATAATTCATTTTCTAAATAATTTCACACTCCTAAGATCTCTGGTTTGGAGGACAAATTATACGGTCACACTACTTTTTAAGGAAACTGAGTTCTGAAGGGTGTGAAGCAAAGAAGTGACAGGGCCACCTCAGTGTTCCACATGGCACGGATGGCCTGGGGAAAGGGAGGAAGAAAGCCTGGAGGCCAGGGAGTACAAACTGGTCTTTGAACATCCTTTGCCGTAGCAGCTGTAGTGTCCCAATTGTCAGGGGAAAGAAAACACCAGCGCGAGGAGAGGACGTTTCCCCTTCTGGTTTATCACAGCATTTTGCTCCTTTGTTTTGTTTTTTGGTTTTGTTTTCTTGGCACAGCTTCCTCTTCTCTTGTTTTCCGTTCTGCCATCAGAGCCTCTTCCGGATGGAAACCACACCGTGCACGTCTAGCTTCCTGTTTCCTGGGCTGAATGTCCTGGGTGGAGACCACTCTTCCCCCTCTGATATGACTGTGTGCATGCTTTTGATTTTGCTTGTTGGTTTTGGAACTTCTTGATGAAGATTACGAAAACATATAGACTCCTGTGGCCAGGGACGAGTTGATTTCCAAGTACACTCGAACGCAAGTCAAGTTCGTACAGTTTTGGAGCTGACAGAATGGTGTCTGGAGAGGGCCACGACCCCACACGTTCTCTGCTGGTCCACGAGAACTCTTGAGTTTTTGTAGAATATTTTGTGTTTACTTCTGCAGATCTAAAACACACCCCTGGAAGGAAAGACAGAGGCGCCTGTTATCTCGAGAGATGACACAAACGTGCCTTTAGAGCAGGGGTCGGTAGATGGTGGCCAACCACCGATTTTTGTGAGTAAAGTTTCATTGGAACACAGTCATGAAGGTCAGAGAAGCTCCGAGAACAGGCTAGTGCCTGCACACCTG
Source organism: Cynocephalus volans (assembly GCF_027409185.1). Classification (NCBI taxonomy): domain Eukaryota; kingdom Metazoa; phylum Chordata; class Mammalia; order Dermoptera; family Cynocephalidae; genus Cynocephalus; species Cynocephalus volans. Next base: position 3,621,055 of record NC_084479.1, read on the forward strand.
ACCAACCCAACTCAAGCAAACAGCACTGGGGGAAACACCAGGGCAAGGACTAAGGTCCACGTGGCAGAGTGACGGTGGCAGCAGCAGGAACCACAGCCAGATGCCTACGTGGCGAGGTAGGTGGCAGCTTAGGCCTAAGTGCAAGGCCTCCAAGAACATTTGGGGAGCCTGGCCTTCGAGGTCAATGCCGTGCTGTGCATGGGAGGAGGTTGCGCTGCATCTCTGGGTTCCACCCAGGAGATGCCAGGGGCCCCCCCAACCCCAAGCAGTGACAGCCCAACAGGCCTCCAGGTATTGCCTAATGTCCTCAGAGGGGCAGAGCACCCCAATTTCATCCAGGAAATGATGACGAGAAGGACATTCTGCAAGGGCTGAAGCGAGGGCCACTCTCAGATGTGAGGCCACCCCAAGCGGTCCCCGCGCACCAGCTGAGCCCTGCCGAGTGCCACCCCGGCTTGTCCCGACCCCACGCTTGCCCCTGCCAACTCGAGCACTGCTTACGGAGCCATCGGAGGTGCTGGCGCCCACTTTGACCCCGCGAGCGTTCCAGCACACCTCGAGGATGCCACCGGTGCCTCAGTAGCTGTGGACGAGACTGCCACTCTGCGGAGAAAGCACAGTGACCAGCGCTTACCACACGGGGTGCAGCCCTTCTGCCCGCCCAGGTGCTGCACGGGTCTCGGGGACAGCGGGGAGCGGCTCATAAAGGGGAAAAGAAGGTGGTGGCTCCTCCAAGGAGGGACGTCTCCAAGATGTCTTGCTTGGAGCTGTGAGCCCCGAGGACAGCAGAAGCAGACACCTTTCCCGGGGAGGGAGTGGCCCTGGGTGTCTGTCCCGGGCAAGGGCACAGCCAGGCGGAGCCGGACAGACAGCCCAGGACTGGGCTCTCCATGGGGGGCGGCAGCTCATTCCTGAGCGCCAGTTCCCCGCTGGCTCTTCTGAGCCCAGGTCACTGCAAACACAGCTACTCGGGCATTACTTTGCAAAGGACTCAACCCCGAGGGTCAAGAGATGACCTGAGGATTCCAGACATGGACACACTTGTCAAAGGAGCCGCTGGCCAAGTACTTCCCGTCGGGGCTAAAAGCGACACTGTAGACAGGTTCCTGGTGTTTGGTCAGCGTGTGGATACACGCCCCTCGCTCCACATCCCACAGCCGGCCCGTGGAGTCAAACGAAGCACTGCGGAGACGGAGGGGACACGTTATCACCTGAGCACGCGGGCGTTTAGCACAGGTCCCTCCAACACGGGCCACACCTCACAGGAGCTGTCTCTCTCTCCCCGCTTCTAGGTCCAGATCGGTGAGCTTCTCCTCCTGAAATGCAACTCAGATGCGGTGAAAACAAAGCCATCGTCACAAAACAAACAACTTTTGGTGCTGTTATTACGAAAGCAAATTGATACCCACGTTCCTATGTTTCTGCATTTGTTTAAAGGTATAAAGGGTAAATACTTTTGTGGAATATTTATCAAGTTTTCTAAGATGCTCTTACATTGAAAAACTTCTCTTGTTACCAACAAATGCAGATAGCCAGGTTTGGAAAAACAGAGAATAGAGTGGATAAATATTTATAAAATTTTTAATCCAACAGGAATTAAAACACAGTCACATCTACACATTCGACCACACTGCTGAGAGCTGCAAATTTCAGTTATTTTCAAATTTAAAATAAAGTACCTATCACAAACCTGCTATCTGCCTTTCTTTTACTCTACAGGGCTGGTACCACACTGTCCTTCTCGTGTGTGCTGACTAAAGGGTCATTTAGGTTCCTAATGGGTAACACGTGACACAAAAGGACCCCCCGATTCACCAATACATGATTATAGCAAGCGGCGCTGTATCGTAGTAATTAAAGTGGCTTTTAGGACAGTTACGTGAAATAAGAGAATCACGGCCTTTGTGTTATTCTGTTCAACCACTCGGCTGATACAGGGATTCTTTCCAGGCTTTTCTAAGAAACAAGCTTGGTTGGGCTGAGCACTTTCCACAAGCTGCTCGCTCCTGGCGCGGCCGGCTGGCTCCCGCTGCCCCAGAGGCAGGTGGCAGGGGTTCTCCCCTTACAGGAGGTGTGTGCCCGCCTGTCACTACCCTCTCTCTGCAGCTACACAGAATAACCCGCTGCTGCCTCCTGGTACCCAAACATTCCCCTTAACTCTCCTCTCTTGTAGGCTAAGGGGACATCCACATTTCATGGGTCCAGATCCTGGTCTTCAGACCCCTAAGTAGCTCGGCATTGGGTCTCAGAATCTCTTTAGCTTGTTCTTCTAAAAGTTCTTCCTGTAATAACGAGAGTGGAACGTTCTACTCTTAATGGGGTCTGGCGAGCATCAGGGCACAATAATGCTCTTGAATGAAGCCTAAAGCCACGTGGTTTGGGGGAGGCCACCTTTGTCACTTATAACCCCTCTTCCCAATTCTGGCGGTGACTGGCTGGCCACTCCACTCCCGCCCAAGCTGGTGTCTTAGGGGACCCACTATATAAACTGTCAGGTCAAGTCTGGCTGTGGCTGGGGGAACCTTTAGCCCTGCTTGAAATTCCTGCCCCTGGAAGCCCTGAGTTGAACGAATAAACCAAGCCCAAGGTCCGAGGTGAACTCTTTCCATTTCCTTTCTCTGCTGTCAGGAAAACCTTCAGCAAAGCCAAGTGCCTGAAGCCCTCTCAACACGTGCCTTCTCCCAGCCTCACTTCAAAGTTCTATCTCGGCCCCTTCAAAAGGGAGCTGCGACGTTCAGTGCTCTAGCAAAACGTCCTGTTCTCTCTGCGTATGAGGAAGTTCTGCTGCTGTGCTGCTGACTCAGTGACAGCGGGCCAGGCTGCGTTCAGGAGCCGAGGCTGGGCTGTGCAGGGGTGGTGTTTTACCTCGCCAGCATGATGTTGGAGTTGGGGATGCTGGTGGGCGGCCCGGTGGGACTCCAGTTGAGGGTGTATATCTTTGCTGTGAGCTTTCAGGTCGTGCACACACGTGTCCTGCTTCATGCTCCAGATCTAGAAAACACAGTGGTAACAATATGAGCAAGCTACGTCCCTCCAGTGAGCCAAGAGACTGCTGGCTGTGAACCGTACACAAGCCATTGGAGTGTCCCACTGGAAAAACTGCAGGTCATTGCCCAGGAAGGGCTGGGACTCCTAGCAGGACCCTTGACTGGGACATCAGAGTTCACTGGGCGAGAGCTAATCTGACAGTCAGTAATGGGACAAATGACGGAGGAAGGAAGAGGACTCAATACAGAGAACCCCCAAAGGAACAGGGAATGTGAGACTTGCGTTGAGTACTGGGGGCTGTTTAGGGTTAAACAGCTCATCCCTGCAGATGCCAACTTTACCTTTAATGTCATGTCCTCAGAGCGGGATGCTAGCCACGTTCCAGAAGGATCCCATTTGATAGCATTGACCTCATTCTGAAAGATAGAACGGGTTTGGAAAAGAAATCAAGGCCTGAGATCAGACCCAGTGGCTGTCCACCAGGGGACAGTAGCGCTCTGTCATCATGGTGGCCGTCCACCAGGGGGCAGTAGCACTCTGTCACCCTGCCGTCCACCAGGGGGCAACAGGGCTCTGTCATCCGGCCGACCATCCACCAGGGGCAATAGTGCTCTGTAATCCCAGCAGCTGTCCACAAGTGGGCAGCAGCACTTTCTCATCCTGCTTACCGTCCAGCAGGGGGCAGAAGCGCTCTGTCATCCGGCCAACCATCCACCAGGGGGCAATAGTGCTCTGTCATCCCAGCCGCTGTCCACCAGGGGGCAATAGTGCTCTGTCATCCCAGCTGCTGCCCACCAGGGGGCAATAGTGCTCTGTCGTCCGGCCGACCATCCACCAGGGGCAATAGTGCTCTGTAACCCCACTGGCTGTCCTCAAGGGAGCAGTAGCACTCTCTCATCCTGCCTACTGTCCACCAGGGGGCAGTAGTGCTCTGTCATCCCAGTGACTGTCCACAAGGGGGCAGTAGCACCCTCTCTTCCTGCCTACCATCCACCAGGGGGCAGTAGTGCTCTGTCATCCTGCCATCCACCAGGGGGCCATAGTGCTCTGTCATCCCATTGGCTGTCCACAAGGGGGTTGTAGCACCCTGTCATCCCAGCAGCTGTACACAAGTGGGCAGTAGCACTCTCTCATCCTGCCTCCCGTCCGCCAGAGACTGCCTGTGGGGGCATTAGCGTTCTGTCATCCTGCTGGCCATCCTCCAGGGGGAGCAAGATTCTGTCATCCTGCTGACCGGCCACCTGACTGGGACTTTCCCCGAAAGCAAAGCACAGAGCCTGGGAGGCCATGCGTTTTCCTTTCTCTCACTTTGCCTTTTTCATTTCTATAAAAGCACAGCCATATACCACAAATGAGCAGCCACCCTCATCAATATTTCTTGAAGGGAAAAACTTCCATACTAGGAAGGTAGCAAATGAAGAACTCACATACAATATAGGCAGCAAATAAAAAACACCAAAACCACAGCTCTTTTTAAAACTGGACATGGAAATCACTTCCCTGTGCATTTTTAATGCAACAGCTACTCCTTCTATCTAACTCTGCTACATTTTTCTGGCGAGTGGCAGTGGACGGGGGTCAATGCAGACAAACGAAGCCCCTCAGCCACGGTGGGGCTCCACGGGGAACAGGAGGCCCGTGTGCCCCAAGCGCACGAGCACACGCCAGAGCCCAGAGGGTGGCTCTGTGAGAACACACAGGAGAAACAAAACCCACCCAAGGGGCTTGCGCTCCAGTGCGAACAGCCTGGAAATACAAAGGGCAGGGGAGTTCTACCAGGCAGCTCAGCATGCTGGGTGCACAAAGGAACAGGACTGTTCCTGAGGGCCACCAGGGCCCCGAGACCCCGAGGCTAAGCCCTGGGGGACATAGGCAAATGGTACTCGGCAGGCAAGGGAGAGGGGGACACACAGGGAACACGGTTCTACAAAGGAACAGCCTGTGGCAGAGGAACACTGTGCCGTACATGGAGACCAAGGAGAAGGTGCACCCACAAGGGTCTTTTCCTTAGGGTGACTGTAGGGCCCCATCTGCTCAGGACAATCCCACAATATTATGCCTGCTGTCCAGCCCAACAATTAACTAACTTCACACTCATAATTCATTTTCTAAATAATTTCACACTCCTAAGATCTCTGGTTTGGAGGACAAATTATACGGTCACACTACTTTTTAAGGAAACTGAGTTCTGAAGGGTGTGAAGCAAAGAAGTGACAGGGCCACCTCAGTGTTCCACATGGCACGGATGGCCTGGGGAAAGGGAGGAAGAAAGCCTGGAGGCCAGGGAGTACAAACTGGTCTTTGAACATCCTTTGCCGTAGCAGCTGTAGTGTCCCAATTGTCAGGGGAAAGAAAACACCAGCGCGAGGAGAGGACGTTTCCCCTTCTGGTTTATCACAGCATTTTGCTCCTTTGTTTTGTTTTTTGGTTTTGTTTTCTTGGCACAGCTTCCTCTTCTCTTGTTTTCCGTTCTGCCATCAGAGCCTCTTCCGGATGGAAACCACACCGTGCACGTCTAGCTTCCTGTTTCCTGGGCTGAATGTCCTGGGTGGAGACCACTCTTCCCCCTCTGATATGACTGTGTGCATGCTTTTGATTTTGCTTGTTGGTTTTGGAACTTCTTGATGAAGATTACGAAAACATATAGACTCCTGTGGCCAGGGACGAGTTGATTTCCAAGTACACTCGAACGCAAGTCAAGTTCGTACAGTTTTGGAGCTGACAGAATGGTGTCTGGAGAGGGCCACGACCCCACACGTTCTCTGCTGGTCCACGAGAACTCTTGAGTTTTTGTAGAATATTTTGTGTTTACTTCTGCAGATCTAAAACACACCCCTGGAAGGAAAGACAGAGGCGCCTGTTATCTCGAGAGATGACACAAACGTGCCTTTAGAGCAGGGGTCGGTAGATGGTGGCCAACCACCGATTTTTGTGAGTAAAGTTTCATTGGAACACAGTCATGAAGGTCAGAGAAGCTCCGAGAACAGGCTAGTGCCTGCACACCTGACCAACCCAACTCAAGCAAACAGCACTGGGGGAAACACCAGGGCAAGGACTAAGGTCCACGTGGCAGAGTGACGGTGGCAGCAGCAGGAACCACAGCCAGATGCCTACGTGGCGAGGTAGGTGGCAGCTTAGGCCTAAGTGCAAGGCCTCCAAGAACATTTGGGGAGCCTGGCCTTCGAGGTCAATGCCGTGCTGTGCATGGGAGGAGGTTGCGCTGCATCTCTGGGTTCCACCCAGGAGATGCCAGGGGCCCCCCCAACCCCAAGCAGTGACAGCCCAACAGGCCTCCAGGTATTGCCTAATGTCCTCAGAGGGGCAGAGCACCCCAATTTCATCCAGGAAATGATGACGAGAAGGACATTCTGCAAGGGCTGAAGCGAGGGCCACTCTCAGATGTGAGGCCACCCCAAGCGGTCCCCGCGCACCAGCTGAGCCCTGCCGAGTGCCACCCCGGCTTGTCCCGACCCCACGCTTGCCCCTGCCAACTCGAGCACTGCTTACGGAGCCATCGGAGGTGCTGGCGCCCACTTTGACCCCGCGAGCGTTCCAGCACACCTCGAGGATGCCACCGGTGCCTCAGTAGCTGTGGACGAGACTGCCACTCTGCGGAGAAAGCACAGTGACCAGCGCTTACCACACGGGGTGCAGCCCTTCTGCCCGCCCAGGTGCTGCACGGGTCTCGGGGACAGCGGGGAGCGGCTCATAAAGGGGAAAAGAAGGTGGTGGCTCCTCCAAGGAGGGACGTCTCCAAGATGTCTTGCTTGGAGCTGTGAGCCCCGAGGACAGCAGAAGCAGACACCTTTCCCGGGGAGGGAGTGGCCCTGGGTGTCTGTCCCGGGCAAGGGCACAGCCAGGCGGAGCCGGACAGACAGCCCAGGACTGGGCTCTCCATGGGGGGCGGCAGCTCATTCCTGAGCGCCAGTTCCCCGCTGGCTCTTCTGAGCCCAGGTCACTGCAAACACAGCTACTCGGGCATTACTTTGCAAAGGACTCAACCCCGAGGGTCAAGAGATGACCTGAGGATTCCAGACATGGACACACTTGTCAAAGGAGCCGCTGGCCAAGTACTTCCCGTCGGGGCTAAAAGCGACACTGTAGACAGGTTCCTGGTGTTTGGTCAGCGTGTGGATACACGCCCCTCGCTCCACATCCCACAGCCGGCCCGTGGAGTCAAACGAAGCACTGCGGAGACGGAGGGGACACGTTATCACCTGAGCACGCGGGCGTTTAGCACAGGTCCCTCCAACACGGGCCACACCTCACAGGAGCTGTCTCTCTCTCCCCGCTTCTAGGTCCAGATCGGTGAGCTTCTCCTCCTGAAATGCAACTCAGATGCGGTGAAAACAAAGCCATCGTCACAAAACAAACAACTTTTGGTGCTGTTATTACGAAAGCAAATTGATACCCACGTTCCTATGTTTCTGCATTTGTTTAAAGGTATAAAGGGTAAATACTTTTGTGGAATATTTATCAAGTTTTCTAAGATGCTCTTACATTGAAAAACTTCTCTTGTTACCAACAAATGCAGATAGCCAGGTTTGGAAAAACAGAGAATAGAGTGGATAAATATTTATAAAATTTTTAATCCAACAGGAATTAAAACACAGTCACATCTACACATTCGACCACACTGCTGAGAGCTGCAAATTTCAGTTATTTTCAAATTTAAAATAAAGTACCTATCACAAACCTGCTATCTGCCTTTCTTTTACTCTACAGGGCTGGTACCACACTGTCCTTCTCGTGTGTGCTGACTAAAGGGTCATTTAGGTTCCTAATGGGTAACACGTGACACAAAAGGACCCCCCGATTCACCAATACATGATTATAGCAAGCGGCGCTGTATCGTAGTAATTAAAGTGGCTTTTAGGACAGTTACGTGAAATAAGAGAATCACGGCCTTTGTGTTATTCTGTTCAACCACTCGGCTGATACAGGGATTCTTTCCAGGCTTTTCTAAGAAACAAGCTTGGTTGGGCTGAGCACTTTCCACAAGCTGCTCGCTCCTGGCGCGGCCGGCTGGCTCCCGCTGCCCCAGAGGCAGGTGGCAGGGGTTCTCCCCTTACAGGAGGTGTGTGCCCGCCTGTCACTACCCTCTCTCTGCAGCTACACAGAATAACCCGCTGCTGCCTCCTGGTACCCAAACATTCCCCTTAACTCTCCTCTCTTGTAGGCTAAGGGGACATCCACATTTCATGGGTCCAGATCCTGGTCTTCAGACCCCTAAGTAGCTCGGCATTGGGTCTCAGAATCTCTTTAGCTTGTTCTTCTAAAAGTTCTTCCTGTAATAACGAGAGTGGAACGTTCTACTCTTAATGGGGTCTGGCGAGCATCAGGGCACAATAATGCTCTTGAATGAAGCCTAAAGCCACGTGGTTTGGGGGAGGCCACCTTTGTCACTTATAACCCCTCTTCCCAATTCTGGCGGTGACTGGCTGGCCACTCCACTCCCGCCCAAGCTGGTGTCTTAGGGGACCCACTATATAAACTGTCAGGTCAAGTCTGGCTGTGGCTGGGGGAACCTTTAGCCCTGCTTGAAATTCCTGCCCCTGGAAGCCCTGAGTTGAACGAATAAACCAAGCCCAAGGTCCGAGGTGAACTCTTTCCATTTCCTTTCTCTGCTGTCAGGAAAACCTTCAGCAAAGCCAAGTGCCTGAAGCCCTCTCAACACGTGCCTTCTCCCAGCCTCACTTCAAAGTTCTATCTCGGCCCCTTCAAAAGGGAGCTGCGACGTTCAGTGCTCTAGCAAAACGTCCTGTTCTCTCTGCGTATGAGGAAGTTCTGCTGCTGTGCTGCTGACTCAGTGACAGCGGGCCAGGCTGCGTTCAGGAGCCGAGGCTGGGCTGTGCAGGGGTGGTGTTTTACCTCGCCAGCATGATGTTGGAGTTGGGGATGCTGGTGGGCGGCCCGGTGGGACTCCAGTTGAGGGTGTATATCTTTGCTGTGAGCTTTCAGGTCGTGCACACACGTGTCCTGCTTCATGCTCCAGATCTAGAAAACACAGTGGTAACAATATGAGCAAGCTACGTCCCTCCAGTGAGCCAAGAGACTGCTGGCTGTGAACCGTACACAAGCCATTGGAGTGTCCCACTGGAAAAACTGCAGGTCATTGCCCAGGAAGGGCTGGGACTCCTAGCAGGACCCTTGACTGGGACATCAGAGTTCACTGGGCGAGAGCTAATCTGACAGTCAGTAATGGGACAAATGACGGAGGAAGGAAGAGGACTCAATACAGAGAACCCCCAAAGGAACAGGGAATGTGAGACTTGCGTTGAGTACTGGGGGCTGTTTAGGGTTAAACAGCTCATCCCTGCAGATGCCAACTTTACCTTTAATGTCATGTCCTCAGAGCGGGATGCTAGCCACGTTCCAGAAGGATCCCATTTGATAGCATTGACCTCATTCTGAAAGATAGAACGGGTTTGGAAAAGAAATCAAGGCCTGAGATCAGACCCAGTGGCTGTCCACCAGGGGACAGTAGCGCTCTGTCATCATGGTGGCCGTCCACCAGGGGGCAGTAGCACTCTGTCACCCTGCCGTCCACCAGGGGGCAACAGGGCTCTGTCATCCGGCCGACCATCCACCAGGGGCAATAGTGCTCTGTAATCCCAGCAGCTGTCCACAAGTGGGCAGCAGCACTTTCTCATCCTGCTTACCGTCCAGCAGGGGGCAGAAGCGCTCTGTCATCCGGCCAACCATCCACCAGGGGGCAATAGTGCTCTGTCATCCCAGCCGCTGTCCACCAGGGGGCAATAGTGCTCTGTCATCCCAGCTGCTGCCCACCAGGGGGCAATAGTGCTCTGTCGTCCGGCCGACCATCCACCAGGGGCAATAGTGCTCTGTAACCCCACTGGCTGTCCTCAAGGGAGCAGTAGCACTCTCTCATCCTGCCTACTGTCCACCAGGGGGCAGTAGTGCTCTGTCATCCCAGTGACTGTCCACAAGGGGGCAGTAGCACCCTCTCTTCCTGCCTACCATCCACCAGGGGGCAGTAGTGCTCTGTCATCCTGCCATCCACCAGGGGGCCATAGTGCTCTGTCATCCCATTGGCTGTCCACAAGGGGGTTGTAGCACCCTGTCATCCCAGCAGCTGTACACAAGTGGGCAGTAGCACTCTCTCATCCTGCCTCCCGTCCGCCAGAGACTGCCTGTGGGGGCATTAGCGTTCTGTCATCCTGCTGGCCATCCTCCAGGGGGAGCAAGATTCTGTCATCCTGCTGACCGGCCACCTGACTGGGACTTTCCCCGAAAGCAAAGCACAGAGCCTGGGAGGCCATGCGTTTTCCTTTCTCTCACTTTGCCTTTTTCATTTCTATAAAAGCACAGCCATATACCACAAATGAGCAGCCACCCTCATCAATATTTCTTGAAGGGAAAAACTTCCATACTAGGAAGGTAGCAAATGAAGAACTCACATACAATATAGGCAGCAAATAAAAAACACCAAAACCACAGCTCTTTTTAAAACTGGACATGGAAATCACTTCCCTGTGCATTTTTAATGCAACAGCTACTCCTTCTATCTAACTCTGCTACATTTTTCTGGCGAGTGGCAGTGGACGGGGGTCAATGCAGACAAACGAAGCCCCTCAGCCACGGTGGGGCTCCACGGGGAACAGGAGGCCCGTGTGCCCCAAGCGCACGAGCACACGCCAGAGCCCAGAGGGTGGCTCTGTGAGAACACACAGGAGAAACAAAACCCACCCAAGGGGCTTGCGCTCCAGTGCGAACAGCCTGGAAATACAAAGGGCAGGGGAGTTCTACCAGGCAGCTCAGCATGCTGGGTGCACAAAGGAACAGGACTGTTCCTGAGGGCCACCAGGGCCCCGAGACCCCGAGGCTAAGCCCTGGGGGACATAGGCAAATGGTACTCGGCAGGCAAGGGAGAGGGGGACACACAGGGAACACGGTTCTACAAAGGAACAGCCTGTGGCAGAGGAACACTGTGCCGTACATGGAGACCAAGGAGAAGGTGCACCCACAAGGGTCTTTTCCTTAGGGTGACTGTAGGGCCCCATCTGCTCAGGACAATCCCACAATATTATGCCTGCTGTCCAGCCCAACAATTAACTAACTTCACACTCATAATTCATTTTCTAAATAATTTCACACTCCTAAGATCTCTGGTTTGGAGGACAAATTATACGGTCACACTACTTTTTAAGGAAACTGAGTTCTGAAGGGTGTGAAGCAAAGAAGTGACAGGGCCACCTCAGTGTTCCACATGGCACGGATGGCCTGGGGAAAGGGAGGAAGAAAGCCTGGAGGCCAGGGAGTACAAACTGGTCTTTGAACATCCTTTGCCGTAGCAGCTGTAGTGTCCCAATTGTCAGGGGAAAGAAAACACCAGCGCGAGGAGAGGACGTTTCCCCTTCTGGTTTATCACAGCATTTTGCTCCTTTGTTTTGTTTTTTGGTTTTGTTTTCTTGGCACAGCTTCCTCTTCTCTTGTTTTCCGTTCTGCCATCAGAGCCTCTTCCGGATGGAAACCACACCGTGCACGTCTAGCTTCCTGTTTCCTGGGCTGAATGTCCTGGGTGGAGACCACTCTTCCCCCTCTGATATGACTGTGTGCATGCTTTTGATTTTGCTTGTTGGTTTTGGAACTTCTTGATGAAGATTACGAAAACATATAGACTCCTGTGGCCAGGGACGAGTTGATTTCCAAGTACACTCGAACGCAAGTCAAGTTCGTACAGTTTTGGAGCTGACAGAATGGTGTCTGGAGAGGGCCACGACCCCACACGTTCTCTGCTGGTCCACGAGAACTCTTGAGTTTTTGTAGAATATTTTGTGTTTACTTCTGCAGATCTAAAACACACCCCTGGAAGGAAAGACAGAGGCGCCTGTTATCTCGAGAGATGACACAAACGTGCCTTTAGAGCAGGGGTCGGTAGATGGTGGCCAACCACCGATTTTTGTGAGTAAAGTTTCATTGGAACACAGTCATGAAGGTCAGAGAAGCTCCGAGAACAGGCTAGTGCCTGCACACCTGACCAACCCAACTCAAGCAAACAGCACTGGGGGAAACACCAGGGCAAGGACTAAGGTCCACGTGGCAGAGTGACGGTGGCAGCAGCAGGAACCACAGCCAGATGCCTACGTGGCGAGGTAGGTGGCAGCTTAGGCCTAAGTGCAAGGCCTCCAAGAACATTTGGGGAGCCTGGCCTTCGAGGTCAATGCCGTGCTGTGCATGGGAGGAGGTTGCGCTGCATCTCTGGGTTCCACCCAGGAGATGCCAGGGGCCCCCCCAACCCCAAGCAGTGACAGCCCAACAGGCCTCCAGGTATTGCCTAATGTCCTCAGAGGGGCAGAGCACCCCAATTTCATCCAGGAAATGATGACGAGAAGGACATTCTGCAAGGGCTGAAGCGAGGGCCACTCTCAGATGTGAGGCCACCCCAAGCGGTCCCCGCGCACCAGCTGAGCCCTGCCGAGTGCCACCCCGGCTTGTCCCGACCCCACGCTTGCCCCTGCCAACTCGAGCACTGCTTACGGAGCCATCGGAGGTGCTGGCGCCCACTTTGACCCCGCGAGCGTTCCAGCACACCTCGAGGATGCCACCGGTGCCTCAGTAGCTGTGGACGAGACTGCCACTCTGCGGAGAAAGCACAGTGACCAGCGCTTACCACACGGGGTGCAGCCCTTCTGCCCGCCCAGGTGCTGCACGGGTCTCGGGGACAGCGGGGAGCGGCTCATAAAGGGGAAAAGAAGGTGGTGGCTCCTCCAAGGAGGGACGTCTCCAAGATGTCTTGCTTGGAGCTGTGAGCCCCGAGGACAGCAGAAGCAGACACCTTTCCCGGGGAGGGAGTGGCCCTGGGTGTCTGTCCCGGGCAAGGGCACAGCCAGGCGGAGCCGGACAGACAGCCCAGGACTGGGCTCTCCATGGGGGGCGGCAGCTCATTCCTGAGCGCCAGTTCCCCGCTGGCTCTTCTGAGCCCAGGTCACTGCAAACACAGCTACTCGGGCATTACTTTGCAAAGGACTCAACCCCGAGGGTCAAGAGATGACCTGAGGATTCCAGACATGGACACACTTGTCAAAGGAGCCGCTGGCCAAGTACTTCCCGTCGGGGCTAAAAGCGACACTGTAGACAGGTTCCTGGTGTTTGGTCAGCGTGTGGATACACGCCCCTCGCTCCACATCCCACAGCCGGCCCGTGGAGTCAAACGAAGCACTGCGGAGACGGAGGGGACACGTTATCACCTGAGCACGCGGGCGTTTAGCACAGGTCCCTCCAACACGGGCCACACCTCACAGGAGCTGTCTCTCTCTCCCCGCTTCTAGGTCCAGATCGGTGAGCTTCTCCTCCTGAAATGCAACTCAGATGCGGTGAAAACAAAGCCATCGTCACAAAACAAACAACTTTTGGTGCTGTTATTACGAAAGCAAATTGATACCCACGTTCCTATGTTTCTGCATTTGTTTAAAGGTATAAAGGGTAAATACTTTTGTGGAATATTTATCAAGTTTTCTAAGATGCTCTTACATTGAAAAACTTCTCTTGTTACCAACAAATGCAGATAGCCAGGTTTGGAAAAACAGAGAATAGAGTGGATAAATATTTATAAAATTTTTAATCCAACAGGAATTAAAACACAGTCACATCTACACATTCGACCACACTGCTGAGAGCTGCAAATTTCAGTTATTTTCAAATTTAAAATAAAGTACCTATCACAAACCTGCTATCTGCCTTTCTTTTACTCTACAGGGCTGGTACCACACTGTCCTTCTCGTGTGTGCTGACTAAAGGGTCATTTAGGTTCCTAATGGGTAACACGTGACACAAAAGGACCCCCCGATTCACCAATACATGATTATAGCAAGCGGCGCTGTATCGTAGTAATTAAAGTGGCTTTTAGGACAGTTACGTGAAATAAGAGAATCACGGCCTTTGTGTTATTCTGTTCAACCACTCGGCTGATACAGGGATTCTTTCCAGGCTTTTCTAAGAAACAAGCTTGGTTGGGCTGAGCACTTTCCACAAGCTGCTCGCTCCTGGCGCGGCCGGCTGGCTCCCGCTGCCCCAGAGGCAGGTGGCAGGGGTTCTCCCCTTACAGGAGGTGTGTGCCCGCCTGTCACTACCCTCTCTCTGCAGCTACACAGAATAACCCGCTGCTGCCTCCTGGTACCCAAACATTCCCCTTAACTCTCCTCTCTTGTAGGCTAAGGGGACATCCACATTTCATGGGTCCAGATCCTGGTCTTCAGACCCCTAAGTAGCTCGGCATTGGGTCTCAGAATCTCTTTAGCTTGTTCTTCTAAAAGTTCTTCCTGTAATAACGAGAGTGGAACGTTCTACTCTTAATGGGG